>NC_135347.1:59714145-60017178 GCF_023851605.1 Tamandua tetradactyla
AATGTTTATGCTCCTAATCAAGGAATTCAAAGTACATGAGGCAAATATTGGCAAAATTGAAGGGAGCAAATAAGCATTTCAGCAATAATAGTGGGAGATTTCAAACACCACTGTCCTATATAGATAAAACAGCCAGAGAGAGGATTAGTAAGGAAATAAAGAAACTAAACAATGTGAAAAATGAATTAGACCAGAAATATGTAGACTGTTACAAACCAAAACCAGGATATACATTCTTCTCTAGTGCTAATGGAGTTCCTCAGGATAGATCATATGTGGGGCACAAAACAGGTCTTAATAAATTTAAAAAGATTGAAATTATTCACAGCATTTCTCTGACCATAATGGAATGAAGCTGGAAATCAATAACCACCAAAGAATAAGAACTTTCACAAATATATGGAGATTAAATAACACACACTTAAACAATCAGTGGATCAAAGAAGAAATTGCAAGAGAAATATGTAAATATCTGGAGATGGTGAAAATGAGAATACAACATGTTACAATTTACAGGATATGGCAAAGGCAGTGCTGAGAGGGAAATTTATTGCCCTAAATGCCAATAATAAAAAAGTAGGAAGAGCAATATTGACTTAATTGATCACCTGAAGGAACAAGAGAAGAAGCAAATTAACTCAGAAGCAAATAAAAGAGAAATAACAAAGGTTAAAGCAGAAATAAATGAATTGGAGAACAACAAAAAAATACAGAATCAATAAATTTTTTTATTTTGAAATTTCTCCACCACTGAAGGTTTATCTTGTCTCATTTCTCTCTTTCCCCTTTTGGTCAAGAAGGTTTTCTCAATCCCTTGATGCCAGGTCCCAGCTCATCCTGGAAGTTCTGTCCCACATTGCCAGGAAGACTTACACCCTTGGAGTCATGTCCCACACAGAGGGGAGGGTAGTGAGTTCACCTGCAGAGTTGGCTGAGAGAGAGGCCACATCTGAGCAACAAAAGAGGTTCTCTTGGGGTAACTCTTAGGCATAGTTATAAGTAGGCTTAGCCTATCCTTTCCAAGAATACATTTCATAGGGTGAATCCCAGGATCAAGGTCTCAGCCTATTGATTTGGTTGTCCCCACTACTTGTGAGAATTTCAGGAATACTCCAAGTGGGGAAATTGAATATTTCCTCCTTTCTCCCCAGTCCCCTAACAGGACGTTACAACTTTGTTTTCTGCCCAAGTTAATCTGGGATGCATTGAGTTATCATACCAGCCTGGACAAACCAACAAGATCTCATGTCCTATTCAAGATTGCATGCACTTCTGGAATAAAGTACATGGAAATTCACCATGCAAGTTAAATTAGGTATTGCACTACCAAAAATATAAACTTTGTACCTTTGGTCTCACACAGAAGTTGCAGCTTTAAAATGCGGATGATATCATCCTTTACCCTGGATTCTGACCTATCTGGTCCTATCCAGATCAGCTTCATTCATATCTCTAGTCGAACTCTGATCTCTTTTTCAACTTTTTAAACAGTTTTCAAGGGGAATTTTATCAAACATTCCAAAAAGAATTAACACCAACCCTGCTCAAACTCTTCCAAAAATTTGAGGAAAAGAAGCACTACCTAACTCATTTTATTAAGCTAATATCACTTTAATACCAAAAGTAGATAAAGATGCTACAAGAAAGGAAAACTTCAGGCCAACCTCCCTAATAGATGCAAAAATTCTCAACAATATACTTGAAAATTGAATCCAATAACACATTAAAAGAATTACACACTACGACCAAGTGGGATTTATACCAGATATGCAAAGGTGATTCAACACAAGAAAATCAGTCAATGTAATACAACACATCAATAGTGAAAAAATCACATGATCATCTAGATTGATGCTGAAAAAGCATTTGACAAAATTCAGCATTCTTTTCTGATAAAAACATTTCAAAAATTAGGAATCAAAGGATATACTTCCTCAACATGATAAAGGGCATATATGAAAAACACAGCCAGCATCATACTTAATGCTAAGATACTGAAAACATTGCCCCTAAGATTGGGAATGAGACAAGGATGCCCACTGTCATCACTATTATTCAATGTTGTGCTAGAGGTTCCAGGTAAAACAATCAAGCAAGAAAAAGACATAAAAAGGATCCAAATTGGAAAGGGAGTAGTAAAACTCTCATTATTTGCAGATGATATGATCCTATACTTGGAAAATCCTGAGCAATCTATGAAAAAGCTACTTGAGCTAATAAATAAATTCAGCAAATTGGTGGGTTCAAGATTAATATGCTAAAACCAGTAATGTTTCTATACACAAGTAATGACTTAACTGAGGAGACAATTAAGGAAAAATTACATTCAAAATAGAACTAAAAGAATCAAGTGTTTTGAATAAACGTAAATAGGGATGTAAAGGCCCTGTACACTGAAAACTATAAAACATTGCTAAAAGAAACCAAAGAAGATCTAAATAGGGGGAAAGACATTCCCTGCTCATGGGAGGAAGGTTAAATGTCAATGCCACTAAGATGTCAGTTCTATCCGAATGGTTCTACAGATTCAATGCAATACCAAAAAAAATTGCAGTAATTTACTCTGAAGACTTGGAAAAACTAGCTATCAAATTTATTTGGCTTGAATAGCTAAAAATATTCTAAAAAGAATGAAGTCGGAGGACTAACGTTTCTTGAATATAAAGCTTATTATAAAGCCACAGTGGTCAAAACAGTATGATATGGCATGAAAATAGACATATTGATCAATGGAATCAAACTGAGCGTTCAGAAAAAGATGCAAAATTTATGGCCAATTGATCTTTGGCAAGGCCCCCAAATCCACTGAAATGGGACAGAATAGTCTTTTCAATACATTGGCCTGGAGGAAATGGATATCAATAGTCAAAAATAATGAAAGAGGACCCCTAACTTACACCTCATAAAAAATTAAACTCAAAGTGGATACAAGACCTAAATATAACAGCCAGTACTATAAAGCTCCTAGAAGAATATATAGGGAAACATCTTCAAGACCTAGCAAAAGGAGGTAGCTTCTTAAACTTTATAGCCAAAACTAAAGCAACAAAAGAAAAAAAAAAAAAAGATAAATGGGAACTTCTCAAAAATCAAATGCTTCTGTGCCCCAAAGGACTTTGTCAAAAAGGTGAAGAGGCAGCCAACTCAATGGGAGAAAATATTTGGAAACCACATATTGGATAAGGGTTGGATATGCAATATATATAAGGAAACCATACAACTCAACAATGAAACAACAAAAAACCCAAGTATAAAATGGGCAAAAGATCTGAATAGACACTTTTCCAAAGAGCAAATACAAGGTTGAGAAACACATGAAGAGACATTCATCTTTATTAGCTCTAACAGAAATGCAAATGAAAACTACAACGAGGTATCACTTCACACCTGTAAGAATGGCTGCTATTAAACAAACAGCAAACCACAAATGTTGAAGATGATGAGGAGAAATTGGAACACTTACTCACTGCTGGTGAGAATGTATAATGGTACAGATACTGTGGAAGACTGTTTAGTGGTTCCTGAGAAAACTAAATATTGAGTTGCCCTATGACCCAGCAATAGCACTACTTGGTGAATAGCCAGAAAAGCTGAAAGCAGTGACATAAGCAGGCATTTGCATACCAGTGTTTATAGTGTAGTATTCACAATTTCAAAAAGATGGAAGCAAACCAAGTACACAGCAACAGATGAATGAGTTAACAAAATGTAGTATATGCATATGATGGAATATTATGCAGCAGTAAAAAGAAAGGAGGTCCTGAAGCATATGACAATATGGATAAATCTTGAAGACATAATACTGAGTGAAACAAGACAGACACAAAAAGATAGATACTGTATGATTTTGCTGATATGACCCTGGTAAAGGTAAACTCAGAGTCTTATCATGTAGAATATAGGGGCCTAGAGATAGACAGACGCTAGAGACGGGTGAAGGGTTACCTAATGAGGTTGAACTTAAATGCATGGGAATGGATAGAAGTGATGGTAGTTCATTAGTGGGTTTATAAGTAATATTGCCATACTGGAGGTGAATATGATTAAAAGGGGTTATATAGAGCCATAAATCTCATCAATCAACACTACAAATGTAAATAAGTTTTGCATGAACCACTTCCAAGGTATGAATCTTGTAAAAAGAGTCAATAATGGAGGAGTATAGTGAGGAAACTACTATTGAATGCTCTGGCCTGTATATTGGATGTTATTAAACAGTCAGAAACTAGAAGTGCTGAAGAGGATGCAGAAATAAGAAAACTTTTTCACTGCTGGTGGGAGTGCAAATGGTACAGCTGCCATGGAAGACACTTTGGCGTTTCCTCAGAAAACCAAAGATTGAGTTGCCCCCTGGCCTGGCAATTCTGCTATTGGTACATACTCTGGAGATCTGGAAGCAGGGTCATGAGCATTTGCAACTGATGTTCATGGTGTTACTGTCCACAATTGCCAAGAGACGGAAACACCCCACGTGCCCATCAACGGTCGGATGGAGAAACAAGATGTGGTCTATACGTGTGACGGAATGTGATGGAATATTATGCAACAGTAAAAAAAAATGAGGTCTTGAAGCATGAGACCACATGGATGAATCTTGAGGACATAATACCAAGTGAAATAAAAAATAGTCTCTGCACTATAGGTGAATTTGGTTGAAAGGGGGCTGATTAGGGTCATGTACGTCACCAATTCACACTACAAATTTAAATAACTTTTTGCATGAACTGGTACAAATATAACAGTGGTACCAGGAGTAGTATTTGGGGCAAAATTGCAAGTTATGGACTACAGTTAATAATAATACCTTAAAATTATTTCATCAACAGTAACTGCTGTACCACACCAATACTAGGGGTCAAAAATGGGAGTGAAGGGATAGGAGTGTTCTGGGTTTCTTTTTTGTGTGTTTTTCTGATAATTTTCTTTTTGGAGTAATGGAAAGGTCTACAAGTAGGGTCAATGATTATTGCACAACTAAGCGATGATGCTGTGAAATATTAATTGGATAATTTGGATGGAATATATGATAAATGAATATATCTCAATAAAATCTGCAAAAAAAAAAATGTATCCAGGAGCCAACCTGAAAGAGCTCTCAATGGATAAAGATGGACAATTTGAGCAATCAAATGATAGTATTAGTTTACAACCCAAAGGATAAAATATTTGTGTTTAAATTGATATGATTGATCGAATGAGTGAAAAATTAATTAACGAGGAAGAAGGAATGCATATTTTTTAGAGAAGAATTCCAAATATATATATTCCCCTCTACCTGGGTAAAATGTGGAATGGAGTGTATGAACCTGAAAACAGCAGCGCTATCATGGAGAATCAGGCACCACCACCTTAACCAAGTGACCAAGGCTAACACCAACAATGACGTCCTCTATCCCCAATCATACAGGACGATAAGGGCATTCTGCCTCTGGGCACATCCGTAATCCGTTTTAAACATCAGGCAATACCAAATTGAGAGTATTTTACAAGATACCTGATGAATAATCTTCAAATTGTTCAAGTCATGAAAAACGAAGAGATTCTGAGAAATTGTCAGATTGGAGAAGACTCAGGAAACATGATGCCTAAACGAACAAGTGTTGTGCAGAAACATAAAAGAGGGAGATGTGATAGAAAACTACTTGTAGTTTAGTTTGGGTGGTGAGGAAAGATCCCTGTGGGATGGTGGCATTGAAGCTGTGTGAGTAAAAAGGCAAGCAGTTCAGACACGGGTAACAGACGTGCAAAGCTCTGAAGCTGTCCTCATCCTGTGTGTCTGAGGAGTGGAGACGTCAATGTGGCAGATTTGTAAGAGAGGGAGAGAAAGGCAGGTGACCTGGGGGATGAGGGAGCGGTCACATGGCATATAGGGATTTGTGAAAATTTGATTTGATTCAAAAGAACTCTAAGAGAAAACACTTTCATTTTTTTGCACGGGCAGGCACCGGGAAGCCTTGGTCTCTGGCGTGGCAGGTGAAAACTCTCTCACTGAGCCACCGTGACCCACCTGGAAACAATTTTCATATGTCAAATACTTCTTCAAACTGCTGGGCAAGTTATTCATTGTGGGAGACAAGGTGGAAGAACATGCATTCAGGGGGCCTTGGGGTGATAAGGAACAAAGACATCTAAAGGTAGGGAATAGGTCTTACATAAATTTGAGTTTATACAGGCTCTAGGCTTTTTATGTGTCCTAAGGAGTTAGAAACTTTCTGAGAGATCTGTGAATCTTGCTGAACTATTCAATAATGAATTTTTTCAGAGTTATTAACTCAATGTTATATACAAAGCTACAGGAATTTAACTTTTAACCATAAAACATATAAAATAGAATTTGTTGTAGGAGATGGAATTAACTGAATTGTAAATGAATCTCATTAATGCAACCCAAACCATCACAATTTAAATGACATTGTGACTTCCACCAGGTAGGAAAACTTCAAATATGTCTACTCTTTTTTTTTTAAAACCACATTTGCAAATGAGATCAATTGGTTGGTCTAGTAAACTAGAAAAAAATAAACAATCTAAAGTAAAAATTTTTATGACAACAGGCTGATATAACCGGAATGGTCACTCCCAATAGAAGAAAGCCAGATGCCACAAGCACTGAACCCTGCCTAATCAAAACACCTGGAAAATAGGTGAAATAACTCCAGTTGCCAAGGGGCATTTGAGGAGCTCTCGTCTCTATTGATCATCTCTAGTTTGGGAGAATTCATTTCTTTGGTTGATAAAATTCCAGGACTTACTAAATTATACAAGTAATGGAAATGCCTTAAATGTTATTCACTGAATAAGGATTAGAGATATAAGAAATGGTACCACTGAGTGTTTTGGGGTGAATTAAGATATGAGTAGACTGCCAAAAGTTGTTGTGACCAGGACTTGCTTAGTCTGTTTCTCTTGGACATGTGTTGAACCCTGAGTGAGTCTTCACTGAGTGTCTTTCATTCCTTTTCCATTCTCAGGTTGTGAACCAGATCAGAAAGGGGGGAAGTGCTCTGCACACTCACAGTTTCTGACTCTCATCGCTGGGACACCACGTTGTGGCACGGCAGACCTCACAATCTGACACGGATAAGTGGTCACAATTAAACATATTAAAATAGGCCCTTGGACAATAAACACAGGTACCAGTCTGGGACCTGACATATTTGTTGGCGACAGGTTACCTAAAAATAAATGACAGCACAAGATATTTGGTAAAAGAATGGGCTGTGTCCCTTCCAATGTGAAAAAGTTAGAATGGGCATAGCCCAGATACCCCTAAAGAGTGTGAGAAAGATCAAAGATGATGGTGGAGTTATACAGAGAAGGTAGGGTTTAACAAATCATGAGTGCTGAATCATTATATTGATAATTCTTTTAGTATCAGTATCTTAGAGCAGTTAGAAGTAAAAACCTAAAACTGCGGAGTTGAAACCCAAACCAACTCTGAAATCTATTCTACAACTAATTGTGATATGCTTTGATATTACTTTTTGATATATATGTTATTTTTCACAAAAAAGAAAAACAGTCAATTGTGATGATAAATGCACAGATATATGATATGTGAACGAATGATTGTACACTTTGGATGATTATATGGCATGTGAATATATAGTATGTACCAATAAAAAATAAATAATTAAAAAAAAGAGCACACTTATCCACTGTTGGTGGGAATGTAAAATGGTACAACCGCTGTGGAAGGCAGTTTGGCAGTTCCTCAGGAAGCCAAGTATAGAATTGCTATATGACCCTGCAGTCCCTTTACCAGGAATACACACATTCAGAGGAACCGAGGGCAAGGACACAAATGGACATTTGCACAGCAATGTTTATAGCAGCATCATTTATGATTACCAAGAGATGGAAACAGCCCAAATGTCCATCAATGGGTGAGTGGCTAAACAAGCTGTGGTAGATACATATTATGGAGTATTATGCAGCTGTAATACAGAATAAAGTCATAAAACATGTAACAATGTGGATGAACCTTGAGGACATTATGCTGAGTGAAATTAGCCAGAAACAAAAGGACAAATACTGTATGGTCTCACTAATATGAACTACCATCAATGAGCGAAATTTGAGAATTGAAGAACACAGGTTATCAGGAGATAGAAATAGGGTAGTAATGGAAATTGGTCCTGAAGGAATGCAGATTGTGCAGCAGGACTGATTGTAAAAATTCAGAAATGGATAGCACAATACTACCTGATGTTACACAGTAATATAAGCATACTGAATGAAGCTGAGTGTGAGTATGATTGAGGGAGAAGGGCTGGGGACACGTATGAAACCAGAAGGAAAGATAAGAGAATAAAGACAGATGGTATAATTTAGGAATGCTTAGAGTGGACAATGATGGTGATTAAATGTACTAAGAAAAAAACTATTGCATGAGGGAGAACAAACATTCCAAGGTGTTGAAAACATGGTATATGGGAAAAAGTACAACCAATGTAAGCTAGGGTCTATAGTCAAAGGTAACATTGTAATATGCTTCCACTGAATGTAATAAAGGTATTATGCCAAAACTAAATGTCAACAAGTGGGGTTATTGGGAAAGGGGTATGGATTCTTTGTGGAAGAAAAGGGAATGTCTTCAGATTATGGTGGCAAAAGCATGTCTATACACTTAGGTTGGACTGTATTATGTTTGAATAAAATTGTTTAAAAATGAACAGAGAGAAACAAGTGCTAGAGAAAATGTGGAGAAAGAGATGTACTATTCATTGTTGGTGGGGGAGCTGAGAGGTGCAGCCCCTTGGAGGGCAGTGTGGCAGTTCCACAGGAGGCTAGGGGTGGGGTTGCCTTAGGACCCTGCAACCCCGTTGCTCAGTACGTACCTGGAGGAGCTGAGTGTGGGGACACGAATGGACATTTGCACACTGGTATTTAAGGCGGCAGTGTTCACAATTCACAGTGGATGTAGGTGGCCTAAAGGTTCAACGACTGAGGAATGGAAGGGGGAGCTAGGGTGTATACATACAATGGACTACTGAGTGGCTGCAAGAATGAATGAAGTTGAATGCAACCAGGTGAATGAATTTTAAGGACTGTATGTTGAATGAAATGTCAGAAACAAAATTATAAATATTACCATATGGACTAACTGTAATATAAAAACTCGATGAACTGAAGTCAAGAACATGGGATATCAGGTTTGGGCCCTTAAAGGGTCCTAGATTGTCAGCTCTTATAGCAGTCACCTATATTCAGGAGTTGAAACTGGTTACTTCTAAATTCTGAGATAATGAGCTGTATGTATATAACCTGGTTATTCCTGAAACCTCAGGTATTTAGGTGAGAACTGAGACTCAGAGTTAGAGTTCTGAAGCTATGAAAGTCAGCAGAACCCCATTTAGGAACTGTTCAAAAACGTGAAAAAGGGATCAGACTTCGACTAGAGATATGAATGAAGCTGATTTGGATGGGACTAAGATATATCAGAATACAGCGTAAAGGATGATATGGTCCATATTTTAAAACTTCAACTTCTGTGTGAGACGAAAGGGAGAGATATCTATTTGAGGCAAAATTTATATTTTGGGCAGCACATTACCTAATTTAACTTGTATGGTGAGTTTAGTTGAACACCATTATACATGGAATCTTGAATAGGGTGAGAGATTTTGTTGGTTTTTCCAGATTAGTGTGATTCCTTGGTATATCCCAGAGTAATCTGGGCAGTGAATAAAGTATTTGCAAAGTCCCTTTAGGGGACTGGAGAGAAAGGGGAAAATAGTCCATATACTGAACAGGAATAACCTCCAGAAAAACCTCTCAATTCTATTTGAAATCTCTCAGCCACTGAAACTTTCTCATTTCTCTCTACCCTGTTTTGGTTAAGTGACTTTCTCATTCCAATTATGCTCATCCCCAGGAGTTATGTGTCAGGTTGCCAGGGAGATTTACACCCCTGGAAGTCATGTCCCACATGGAGGGGAAGGTGGTGAGTTCACCTGCTGAGTTGGCTTAGAGAGAGACCACATCTGAACAACAAAAGCAGTTCTCTGGAGGTGACTCTTAGGCATAATTATAAGTAGGCTTAGCTTCTCCTTTGCAGAAATAAGTTTCACAGGAGTGAGCCCCAAGATTGAAGGCTCAGCCTATTAAATGCTTGTAAGAATATCAGGAATTCCTCAGGTGAGGAAGTTTAATATTTCTACCTTTTTCCCTAGTCCCTCAACGAGAATTCGCAAATACTTTTCTATTCTCTCCTCCATCACTCTGGGATGTATCAGATACATCCACCCTATTCTTAACACTTCTCACCAGTGGGGTACCTTTGACACAACAGAAAGACTATTAAAATTCCTTACTCTAGTGTATGTGAGCTAAAACTTCGCCTTTTAACCACATTCACATATATAATTCAACGTGATTATGTTCACAGTGTTGTGCTGCCACCACCATCCATTCCAAAACTTTACAGTCACCCTAAATAGAAACTCTGTACCAATCAAGCATTAACTCTCCATTCCCTACTGCCAAGCCCCTGGGTTTCATTTGTTAAACCCGACCTTCTCTGTTATAACTCCACCAGCACTTTGACCTTTCTCCCACTCTTTAGGGGTGTTTGGCCTATGGCCATTCTAAATTTTCCATTTTGGAAGGGGCTGTTGATAATATGGGATACGGTGTTAGACTAGTTAATGTCCTGGAGAGGCTGGGCCCTCTGCATTTCAGGACTTACCTCGTCCAGGGACCCATCTGGAGATTGTGGGTTTCCGGAAAATTACCCTAGTGCATGGAACCTTTGTAGAATCTTATATAATGTTCTAAGTGTTCTTTAGGATTGGCAGGAATGGTTTTGGTTTTGGTTTGGTAGGTTATGATAGATAGCAATGTCTAACTGAAGCTTGCATAAGAGTGACCTCCAGAGTAGCCTCTTGACTCTATTTGACCTCTCTCAGCCATTTATACCTTGTTTGTAATATTTCTTTCCCCTCTTTTGGTCAGGATGTCATTGTTGATCTCACAGTGCCAGGGTCAGGCTCATCCCTGGGAGTCATCTCCCACTCCACCAGGGAAAACTTTCATCCCTGGATGTCACGTCCCACATAGAGAGGAGGGTAATGATTTCACTTACAGAGTTGGGCTTAGAGAGAGAGAGAGAGGCCACATCTGAGCAACAAAAGAGGTCCTCCAGAAGAAACTCTTAGGCATAACTATACATGTGGGCTAACCTTCTCTGCTACATACATAAGCTTCACAAGAGCAAGCCTCAAGATCAAGGGCTTGGCCTATTGATTCAGGTGTCCCTAAGGTTTGGCACAGTACCAGGGGTTTCTCTGGTGGTAAAGTTAATAGTTCCAAATTTTTTCCCATCCCTCAAGGGACTTCACCAATACTTTTTGAATATCTGCTTAATATACTCCGGGATGTCTCCAGGTGTTACATTAAACTGGACAGGATTGAAGGCCTGCACTCTTCTGCTGGGCTCCCTGCATTTGGATTGTTGAAATGAGCTATGCTGACAGGTTGAATTAGAGTACGGGCTACAGAAAATTTAGGTTCTGGACAAAATAAATCTTTTTTCCTTTCTTCCTCACAGTAGGTGGGGTTCTAAGATACAGGCAATGTCTTCTTACCCCTGTATTCTGAATTACCTTAATCCTGACCTGGTTGGCTTCATTCTTACCTCTAAATTCCTGGTTATAGATATAGAAAACAGCCTCTCAAAATCCAGAAGTAACAGCTATTGTTCTGGACTAAATGTGACTGCTATAAGAGCTTACAATCTGGGCTCTTGCTTTCTTATAAATATTTTCTAAATGAGACCATACGATATTTGCTTTCTTGTTTCTGGCTTGTTCTGGCTTATTCTTACCAAATGTCCCACAGGTTCACTCACAATGATTCATGCTTCACCACTTCATTCCTATAGCAGCACAATATTCAATCATATGTACACACCATCATTTGCAACTACTTCTCAGTCAATGCATCCTTCACCTACCTTCATTCATTGGGCATCATGTATAATGCCCAAAGTCCAAACACTCTCAATTTTAGATAATCTCATTGTTCCCAAGAAAAAGATAATGAATAAACACACCCTCACCAAATAGAAAATCCAAACCTCCCCTTAACTCTTGTCCCTTCCCCCCTTATCTACCCCTGGTGGAGCTGTGGTACTGTTGATGTTTTCCTGTAAAACAGAGCCCATAGCATGCAATAGCTGTTTTCCCCTGTACACTCTGCACAAGGTTCATAGCTTTGAAACAGTTTTTGTAAGAACTTATTCATATTTATGTTAATCAGTGGGACACGTGGGTCTATACAACCCCTTTCAATCACGCTCACCTTCGATATGGTAATATTATAGACCAATTAGTGAACCTCTTTCACTTCCATCCATTCCCTTACATTTAAGTTCAACCTCATTAGCTCACCATTCACCCGTCTCTAGCTTCTGTGTATCTCTAGGTCTCCTATATTCTGTATTATAAGCCCCTGATTTTACCTATACCACGGTCATAAAAGCAGAATCATATGGTACCAATCCTTTTGTGTCTGGCTTATTTCACTCAGCATTATATCCTCAAGGCTCATCCATCTTGTCATGTGCTTCAGGATGTCATTTCATCTTACTGCTGCATATTATTCCATCATATGTATATCCTACATTTTGTTAATCCACTTGTCTGTGGATGGGCACTTGGACTGTTTCCATCTTTTGGAGATTGTGAATAATGCTGCTATGAACATTGGTGTGCAAATGTCTGTGCCACTGCTTTTGGCTCTTCTGGGTATATACCAAGTAGTGCTGTTGTTGGGTCATAGGGCAACTAGATGTTTAGTCTCCTAAGGAACCGCCAAAGTGTCTTTAATAGTGGTTGCATCATTGTACATTCCCACCAGCAGTGCATAAGAGTCCCAATTTCTCCACATCCTCTCTAACATTTCAGCCATTCTTATAGGTGTGAGGTGGTATCTCATTCTAATCATGATCTGCATTTCCCTTACAGTCAATGAAAATGAGCATCTCTTCATGTACTTTTTAGCCAACTTTATTTGCCCTTCAGAAAAGTGTCTATTTGTATCTTTAGCCCATTTTATAATTGGGCTGTTCTTTTTTTTTTTTTTTTTTTAGTTGTATGATTTCTTTATGTATACAGGATATCTAACCTTTATCTCATGTGTGATTTCCAAATATTTTCTCCTATTGAGTTGGCTGCCTCTTCACCTTTTTGGCAAAGTGTTTTTGACAAAGCATTTAATTTTGAGGAGGTCCTATTTATCTATTTTTTCTTTTGTTGCTTATGCTTTAGGTATAAAGTTTAGGAAGCTACCTGCCATTTTTAGGTCTTGAAGATGTTTCCCTACATTTTCTTCCAGAAGCTTTATGGTGTTAGTTCTTATATTTAGGTGTTTGATCCACTTTGATTTAATTTTCGTAACTTTTGTAACTAAGATAGGGGTCCTCTTTCATTCTTTTGGCTATTGATATCCAGTTCTCCCATGCCTATTTATGGAAAAGACTATTTTGTCCCAGTTCAGAGGGTTTGGGGGCCTTGTCAAAAATCAGTTGACCATAGATTTGGTGGTCCATTTCTGCACTCTCGATTTGATTCCATTGGTCAGTACTTCTTTGGCTAGTACCATGCTGTTTTGACCACTGTGGCTTTATAATAGGTTTTAAAGTCAGGGAGTGTTAATCTTCTCACTTCGTTCTTCGTTTTTAGGATGCTTTTAGCTATTTGGGGTCTCTTTCCCTTCCAGATGAATTTGGTAACTTCCAAGTCTTCAAAGTAGGTTGTTGGAATTTTTATTGGCATTGCATTGGACCTGTAGGTCAGTTTGGGTAGAACTGACATCTTAACTATATTTAGCCTTCTTATCCATGAGCAGGGAGTGTCTTTCCACCTATCTAGATCATCTTTGATTTCTTTTAGCAATGTTATGTAGTTTTCTGTGTACAAGTCCTTTACATCATTAACGAAGTTCATTCTTAGGTACTTGATTCTTTTGGTTGCTATTTTGAATGGATTTTTTTCCTTACTTGACTTCTCAGTTAGGTCATTGATTGTGTATAGAAAAATAACTGATTTTTGCACATTAATTTTATATCCTGCCACCTTGGTGATTTATTAGCTCAAGTAACTATTGTAGATTTCTCTCAGGATTTTCCAATTATAGTATCATGTCATCTCCAAATAATGAAAATTTTACTTTTTCCTTTTCAATTTGAATGCCTTCTATTTCTTTTTCCTGATTGCTCCAGCTAGAACTTCTAGTAAAATGTTGAATAATTATGGTTACAGAGGGCATCCTTGTCTTGTTCCTGATCTTGGGGGGAAAGTTTTCAGTGTCTCACTCAATGGCTCTGGGTTTTTCATATACACTCTTTATTAAATTGAGGATGTTGCCTTTGATTCCTATCTTTTGAAGTGTTTTTCTCAAAAAAGTGTGTTGAATTTTCTTGAATGCTTTTTCAGCATCAAGATGATTATGTGATTTTTCCCTTTGGTTTTGTTAATGTGCTGTATTATGTTAATTGATTTTCTTGAGTTGAGCCATCCCTGTATTACTGGTATAAACTGCACTAGAGGGCATGTAAGGGTAGTTAAGTGGTAGAATTCTCATCTGCCATGTGGGAGACCTGGGTTTGATTCCTAGGCCATGCACTTCCCAAACAAACAAAAATTCAGCAAATGGTGCTGCATTAAGGGATGCTCATATGAAAAAAGAATGAAATGTGACCTCCACCATACAGCATACCAAAAAAAAAAAAAAAAAACAACAAAACAAAGCTGCACTTCATCATGATGTATAATTCTTTCAATGTGTTGTTGGATTCAATTTGCTAGTGTTTTGTGAGTGTTTTTGTACCTATGTTCATGTAGGAGGTTGGCCTGTAGTTTTCCTTTCTTATGCCTCTTTACCCAGTTTTGGTGTTAAAATGAGTTAGGTAGTGCTCCTTTTTCCTCAATTTTTTGGAAAAGTTTCAGCAGGGTTGGCGTTATTTTTGGAGTGTTGATAAAATTCTGTTGTGAAACCATCTGGCCCTGGGCTTTTCTTTGTAGGAAGATTTTTTATGACTGACTTAATCTCTCTACTTATGATTGGTTTGTTAAGATCTTCTGTTTCTTCTTGAGTTAATGTAGCTTGTTTGTGTTTCCAGGAATTTGTCCATTTCATCTAAATTTTCTAGTTTGTTGGCATGTACTTGTTCATACTATCCTCTTATGATTTTCTTTTATTTCTTCAGGGTCTGTGGTAATGACCTGCCTCTCATTTCTGATGTTATTTGCAACCCCTCTCTTTTTTTGTCAGCCTTACTAGTGGTTCGATTTTATCGGTTTTCTCACAGAACCAACTTTTGGTTTTACTGATTCTTTCCATTGTTCTTTTGTTCTCCCATTCATTTACCTCTGCTTTAATCTTTGTTATTTTTCTTCTATTTGCTTTTAGGTTAGTTTGCCATTCTTTCTTAAGTTCCTCCAGGTGAAAGTCATTTTTTGCTTTTTTTTTTTTAAGGGAAACTTCAGAAAACTTTATTTGGCACAAAACAATTACGAAAAAAATTCATTTCTAATCAGGAAAAAGCTACTTATAATCATAAATAAAAGGCATTTTCATGTCTTTTCAGTTAGCAATAAATCCTAGATCAAAAAATTTTCCCTGAAACATAGGTAGCCATCCACCAGTATGGGAACACACCGTACTTTAATTTTCTAAATTGGCAGCTGACATTTCTTCTTGAATTTTAGCTTATGAACAAACAACACAGAAAGGTTTCAGAAGGGGATGAAGAGTGAAGGGTGGGGAACAGACGACAGAATCTAAAATGTCCATTTCTGAGAAACATGGTTAATTTTCACCAAAATCACACCACTGTATTAAACCAGCAATAAACTCTCTACGAATCCCTATTAAGGAATGTTTACCTAAACTAAGTACTTTCTTAAGTGACCACTATAATTCTTAAGTTATTTAGATGTTATGATGCAAGTGTCAAATCGCAGTATAAATTGAAGTATATTCTCATTAGTATATAATTGCCACGTTCTAGATCACCATCTCCAGCAAATAGCATCTATCAAAAGATGCACGGCAGGAGCAGAGAACTGCCTCCCTCAGGACTTAACCACAAACAGAACAGCAAGCACCAGTCACAAGAGAAAAGTGAAATGAAATGGCAACTGAAATTGAAGACCAAATTTTGCCTTCATACTTTAATGGTGGGTATCATATGCTATGTCTTATAATAGAAGAATACTTAACTTGTGAACTATGCTTCCCATATTTTTCTCAATTGGAGAAGGAAAGAAATAAGGTACAGGAAAGGGGATACACCAAAGCCTAAAATTCTGATGTGACTGAAAAGACATTCATGAAGCATCAAGGAAAGCACTTGCTCATGCATAAAACATGATAATTTATTCTCAAGTATTTATCCAGGGCTGACTTCAGAGTTTAGGAATACACCAGAGTAATGAAACAATGATCCCATTTTTAGGGGTCCTAAAGACCAAAATCTCAAGAAAAATTTTCTTTCAAAAGAGTTGTATAAAATAATGAAAAGTAGGTAGCAGAGAAATTGTGATTAGTGACCACAACAAAAAAGAACTTCTAATTGCTCAACACATAGCTGGAGGGAGAACAGTTGTCCTTCCCAAACCATTACTATTATCAATACAGATAACAGACACATCCTTGAAAGGTCAATCTGGTTAATGAGAAATAAAAGCAACTATTGGGTGGTGAAAGTGAGCCAAATTAACTACACAGAATATAAAAAAAATTCAGTGGCAAGAGCTAATTAATTAGCTGGTCTGCAAAAACTTCAAGAAAAAATGCTCTAATTTTAGACATCTTAGGTATTGCACACTCAGAAAAGAAAAAAGAACATTTAGAAAACTATTTTAAATTTAATTGCTGAATGCCTCTTTGGCTGTTATCTGAAAGATCATTATTTAGTCCTAAAACTGACGCATCTTCACCATTTTGCTTGCAAACCACACTAAAAGTCTTATTTCCTCTGCGGAACATTGTTCTCTGACACATTACCAAAATGCTCCCTATACTGAAATCACAAAGAATAACATTGGAAAGTATGAATATCTAAATATATTTTAAAGTTATTAATTTCCCTCTGTTTTCAAATCATTTTGAACAGTTTCTAAGGACATGGTCATGGCTGCCTGAAGCATGTTTTCTTTGCTCATCGCATCACCTGCTAGATCACTCCCAAGTACTCCTGAACTTGTGGTCAGCCTCTCACATAGATGTGAAACTTGTTCTGGCAGATTCACCTGCTGCTGCTGCTTTTCAAAGCAGGCTTCTCTTCTCTTCCGTAGGTCTTCTGAAGATTTGTACCTGATGTCTGTGGAGTATCTTGAGATGTATCTCTGGAACTGCCTTGCATACTGAGCTGAACAGCCCTGTGGATATCTGCTTCTTCACCTACCATGTCAATTTCTTGGTGACTTAGCAAAAGAGCCCTCTGCAAATCCTCCTCGTCTTCATCCAACATTCCTGCCCCATCATTTGCTTCTAAGACTCATTCCAGGTGTTTTCTGGACTCGGATCTTTCAGTTGAGCTAATTCTTCTCCACTAAGTTTCATCTGTTGGACCCTTATCATCTGCAGGAGTTGGTCAACTTCATAATCTGGTAGCTCACCTTTAACAACAAATACAGAGTAGCCTTCCTGTTATAATTGAGCCAAGAAAATTGCAAGGTATGTATCTGATATTAACTCTGGACCTATCCATAGGGAATTCAAGTTAAATCACTGTTTTCCTAATTTTCTAACTGTAAACCACTGTTCTTTATAATTGCATATCAATGATCTTTCATTTATAGGAACAATCCTGAGCCACTGATACTCTGGGCTGTTGAACAGGATTAGCTCCAAACCCCAAGCTTTCAAAGCACTGCTTATAACCTGAGTGGAGGAAAAACAAAACACTGTCATCCATCTTTCCAGCAGGCTGCTGTAAAAATGTGCAGTAGTCTCACTAGTAACTCCTCCTTCTGCCATTCTCATCCTCTCTTCTTCATCCAGCTGGTGTGCAATCGAGAATAATTCCACAGGGCTAAAATATTCCCCTTGCAATGGATTATTCAGGCAATGTTGAGAAAAGTGAGTCTTGTTTCTCATGGAAGAGGGATTCCATGTTTGTCTGGAGCCAACGGCCCCACTACCAGCTCCTTTTCTTCTTTTTAAATATAAGCATTTAGGGCAATACATTTCCCTCTCAGGACAGCCTCTGCAGCATCCCATAAATCCTGAATTTGCTGTATTCTCATTTTCATTTGTCTCCAGATAGCTACTGATTTCTCTAGCAACTTCGACTCTTTTGTTAAGAGTGTATTACTTTTCCATTTATTTGTGAAAGTTCTCATTCTTTGGTGGTTATTATTTCCAGCTTCATTCCATTGTGATCAGAGAAAGTGTCTTGAATAACTTCAATGTTTTTAAACGTATAAAGATCTGTTTTGTGCCCAGCATATGACCTATTCTGGAGAATGTTCCATGAACTCTACAGAAGAATGTATATCCTGGTGTTTGTGGGGTGTAATGTCCTATATATGTTAGGTCTAATTTATTTATCAAATTAAGTTCTCTGTTTCCTTGTTGATCCTGTCTGGTTGTTCTATCTATAGAGGATAGTGGTGCATTAATTACTTAACTATTAAACCTCAACGTTGAAGTGCTTCAGGTTCAGTTCCTGCACTTTTATCTTCACCCAGTTCTCAGATGATGTTATTCCGTTTTATGGTTGTAAGTACCATTTATACATTGTTAAATTCGAGTTTCCCATCTTCAGCCATGTTCTCTCCTCACACAGTTGTTTCAAGCCAAATCCCACATTCTTTCTATTTCAGTTAGTTGCACTTCCACTTGTCCAGCTGCTCAGGTCAGGTCAAGTCTTAGAACCATAGCTGATCCTTCCCTCACAACCTACGCCCAGGATATCAGAAAGTCCTGACATCTCCTTTAAGATATCCAACCATTTTTCACCTCATCCCCTATCTGCACTACCCGAGTCATAAAAATTTCCCTGATCTGCTCCAAGCCAACCCTGACAAAGGGCAGTTTTGTTTCAGCTGTACTGCAGAGACCTCTGCTCAGGACAGCTCCCCCTCCTACTGAGTCCCCACAGCTTGTATCCCTCAGATCTGTCATCAGGCCCATGGGGGCAGTTATCGCTGAGGACCTGCTGTCATGATGAAGATAACAGAGGCCCTGACACCTGACGCTAAGAAACTGCTATACCAGCTGAATGCCCTGTTGGAAAAGGAGTCTAGATATCAGCCAGAGGTCTCCAGCTTCAGACTAATCGAGTCTGCACATGGTAATGGCCTCTGAATGACTGCAAGGCTAAGGGACATTTTTTTCTTAACACTATTTCAATTGTGAAATATTCATACAAAAAAGTAGTAGTTTCCAAGTATGTGTAACAAGTAGTAACAGATTTCAGAGTTAGGTATGGGTTATAGTTCCACAATTTTAGGTTTTTCCTTCTAGCTGCTCAAAGACACTGAAGACTAAACTATGATTCAGCAGTCATACTCATTTGTTATATCCTATCCTCCTCCTTTGAGCTTTCTCCCAATCTTTAGGGGTATTTCTACTATGCCCATCGTAACCTTTCCATGTTGTAAAGGGCTGTTGATAATATGGGATGGGGGATGGAACTAGCTGATGTTCTGGAGGCTGGCCCTTCTGGGTTTCAGGACTTATCTGGCCTAGGAACTATGTGAAGGTTATAGGTTTCTGAAAAGTAATCACAGTGCATGAAATTGTTTTGTACAATCTCAGCTACAGCCCTGTGTTCTTCAGGGTTGGCAGGGATGGTTTTGGTTGGGGTTTGACAGACTATGATCAATAGCCGCATCTAGCTGAAGCTTGTCTAAGAGTAGCCTTCAGAAAAGCCACTTATCTCTTAGAACTCAGTTACTGAAACCTTATTTTATTAATTCTTTTCCCCCTTTTGGTCAGGCAGGCATTGTTGATCCCATGGTGCCAGGGCCAGACTCATCCTTGGGAGTCACAGCCCACTTTGCCAGGGACTTTCACCCCTGGATGTCATGTCCCATGTAGGGAGGAGGTAATTAGATTTTCCTTGCAGAGTTGGGCTTAGAGAGGCCACATCTGAAGAACAAAAGAGGTCCTCTGGTAGTAAGTCAGGTGTAACAATGGGTAGGCTTAGCTTCTCCATACATAAATAACCTTCAAAAGAACAAAAGGCCAAGGAATTTTGAAGCAAAGATCTTAGCTTACCTCAGTACTTTGGCTTTGGTAGAGAAATTTTCTCCATGAATTTACTGGACAGATGGACTCCTTTCCAAAATGAAGGTATAGCCCAAGCACTTTGGGTATGTTGGACTGAACTGCTTTTATTTGGTCACAAAATCAACTTTAAAGGAAAGCAATGCCCCAGAGGCAACTGACTTGTTCCATATAAGCCAGTATAGGTTCAGTTTCAGATTCGAGAATGGAAAAGAATATTGGAAAAGGTATGTGGGAAACTGTTTTTCAGTCTGCGACTCTATTATTTACTCACTGAAGAGAGGGTGCTATGTGAAAGGAGAAATAGCCTTAAGTTTGAAAGACTAGAATCTCAACCAAAGCCATGCCACTGCAGGGTTACATTTTCTAAATCAAAGCCTTCTGTGTTGGCATTACTATCATTGCACAGGAGATCCAAGAAGAGATGTGTGTAGAACTAACAGTAGAATGTCTTCAGAAACATTGAGACAAATGGCAGAGATTCTATCTTTTGGCAAGAACTTACATCCAAGTATTTTAAGTGAATATTCATCACACAAGTTTTCCAAACGAAGTGTTCAGAAGTTGAAAGGGATTATTTCTGGGCATACTATACAGCACCTGAAGCTTGTTTACTACAGAACTGCCCAACCTTCCAACAATTCCTGAAATGGTTTCTTAATCAGATTATAACAGCAGCAGTCTCTTCTCTGAAGCCTTTTTCCACAACGCTGAGCTATGGATTCATTATAAGAGATTTAAGTTGTGAACTCTGAAAACACCACAACTAGATTAAAAGTGATGTTCTCTCATTTGGGAAAACTGCCTGCTTAATGTTATCCTACAGAATTATGTTTAGATTTGAATTTATCTGTAACACCCACAAATCAGCTAACTATAAATATGAAACTAATGACAAACATGGGAAGATCCCGTTTGGAATCTTCATTTGTAACACTGACCCGAATTTCTATATTGGATCAATACATTGTTTTTAGGTGGTACCTACTTAAAAGTTTAAAAGTGTGCTTTTTAAATTGTGAGGTTTACATTAAAACAAACATTTCACATTTGTACTTTTCAGGTGTAACAGATAACTATTCTAGGCAGTAATAAATAATCAAGTGGTGTGGATTTATTTTTACATGACAATTAATATTTAAGTTTGAGAGCATTTTATATAAAGCAAAAAATATGGACCTGGTAAGGTTGGCATATTATTTTTCTAGAACACAGGTGATGGTGATATCCATGATAAAAGTTTTTACTTAGAATCTACTGCCTCAATCTAGTCCCACTGAGACAATGAGTTTCTTTTTTAACAGTAAATTACTACTCCCAAAACTTGTTTTACCCCACCAAAGCAAGATGAGGTTAAATTTAACCTTCAAATCGCCACTCCCTAATTTAGAATTTTGCTTAAAAAAGAGTATACTTTCAGTAATGTCCAATACTGTGCCAAAACAAAGTCTTAAATTAAAAGGCACCCTCCTCATAGTAAGCAGTTCAGCATCTTTTAAGTGAGCAAAGGTAAAGCGTATTCAAGTGTTGTAAATGGCCCCTCAGTGCGAATGTGTGACCTGGGTCCAACCAGAATAGCTGTAACCAATTCAGATTTACTTTTGATATCATGTTATGGATAAATATACACTGAAAAATAAACCAAAGAACCAGAGCAACAGCTGAAGTCACACCTAACTTTTGTAAACTGTTTGTGGGTAAGTTTTCAGTTTTCCCAAATGGCTGATACATTTCAGCATCTTGAATACATCAGTGCTAATTCTGAGTTGGCAGAAGTAACCTAACAACCTACCATTATGTTTTTCAATAAAGAATGTATCTTCTAATAAAATTACATTAATGGAAAACAAAAGTAAAAACACTTCCCTGATCACAACAGTCTCCTAAGTGGCATCACTGCTTCCACCCTTACCTTGCAGAACATTCTCAGTTTATCACTTACCTACTTAAAGCTCTTTGGCGACCTCCTACTTCAACTGTAATGTTGGCCTATATACCACCTGGCCTTGAGTTAGAGCTCACATCTTGTTTACTCCCCTTCCCCTTCCCCATTGCTCACTGTGCTCCAACTGCAGCCACCTTATTTTCAATACACGCCCGCTACATTCCTGTTCTGGGATCTGTCCTTTTTGTTCACTTTGCCTGAGACACTCCCTCCGCAACCTCCAGAGGCTCACGCCTTCCAACCTCATTTAAGGTGGCAAAGTAGCAAGTCTCCCCCACTATTCATTTCCTGCTTATTCTCACTGGCACTTCGCACCATCTAACAAACTATTTTACTTAACTGTCTCCTCACAATAAAACGTAAACTCCACGAGACCAGGGAAAAGTACCTGTGTTAACTCGAATGACTGTGAAAATGTACTATGAAAACAGATTTCATATAGAAAATACCATATAGCTACTACAATATCAAAGTATATTTATAACAAATTTGGTTAAAATATATTGAATAAAAATGGAATGCATGAATTCACTACATATTCCTATGTGCAGAAAAATTCAATAGCTCTATCACTGGGCAGTTTTATTAAAATTCATTTAAAATTAACTTATATATATTGTCTCTCTTATGCTTAAGTCACTTGTTAATGAAGCTTTTAAAAAGACAACATAATGCGTCAAAAAAAATTACTCAATAAAATTAAAGAGCAAGGGCACTATAAGATGCACAGGAATGAATGTCATTAATTACTGACACACAAAAAACTAAAGGTTCTAAGTGTAACAATTCTTCCCTATGTTCCTCTTGCCAATGGTTCAGAAACCATTAAGTTGTGATTTATAAACTGTGTCACACTGTACACCGGACGTACATGTGGATCTTTCAGGAGGGTCTTTCAAGTTTGCACTGAGTTATGGCAAGACTTTTGAGATTAGGAACACTAAGTCCCTAAAGTATCTTTAGATCACCCAGTCAGAGCTTTGGCAGTAACTGTATACTACAGAGAAACAGATACATAGCCCAAATTCTGAGCTATGTATCTACAACTGCTAGTAGTTTTTCCTTCTCTTTTGCAATATGTCTTATAGGTGTTGTACCTAAGGGCATGCTTTAAAATTCAACAGTACATAGGAACTTTATCCCAAGTTATGCACAAACAAACCGTGCTACATAACATACATACTCAGTACTGAAATTAAATCTGGAATTTCCCACATGTAAATATGCATTTATAATTTGCTAAAATATGCTAAATTCCTTTTGCAAATCCAAATCTTGAAAAAAAAATCCCCAGATAAAAAGACGACAAATAAATTTCCAACTATTTCTAAAGGATCACATGTAATGTAAATAATTGGAATCAAGTTATGAAGTCATTTCAAGATAAAAATGTCTGTTAATTTAAAAATAGGTATTCAATGAAAACAGCCTTTCTCATTTGTCATTATTATGATGGCTTAATCACTTAAAACTGAAATTAAAAGATCATCTATCTGCATTAAATCAATAGTACTATTATAGGGTAGCAAATAAGAAATCTTGAACAATTAATGATTAGGCTGCTTATAATTATCTTCTCCCACAACTCAATTCCTAAATTCTAGAAACAAAATCTATTTTAGAATGTGATACCCAAGCTTCAATTTTTGTTCTCTTTAACACAGTCAAGATATTTCAAATATTTCATGTGCAAATAAAGACAAGAAACCCAAGTTCATTCTCCTTAAAACTTTTCAGATTGCACTGATAGGTCTCTACTCTGAGGCCCGCTCCTGTTGAAACACACACTAAACCTCAAATAAAAAACCAGACCTGACAGTTATGCACACGTCTTCTCTAAAACGTCTTAATATATAATTTTAATTAGTTAACATGCAACTATAATGATTACAACCTGAAGAGGAAACTTCTACTTGCATAAATGTTAATTTCCAAAATTACAAAAGGAGACTTAATTTTTTAAAAGGGTAAACACAAAGCCTTTAAAGGACACACATTCCCACACACATGCAATTTATCCCTACATCAACGTTTTACTTATGACTTCACCATTTTTGCAGAGCAGTATCTCCCTTTCACCTTCCCCTCTCCCCGAAAAACAGGTGACTATCTAGAATCAACTGTTAGAAATGTATCAACAGAAGTAATTAACAAATGGGGAAATGTTTTAACTCCACTATACAAAGAAAAAAAAAAATCTTAACTTGAAAAATAGACGATGCGAAATCATAAGAATGCACTGATGTGTAAGCTAAAAAACAACAAAAACAAAGCAAAATAAAACCCCCCAAACAAGAGAAACAACATAAGACCTATATCTGGACCCAAAATCAGGGAAAGGGAAGCTTATTTCCTTTCATTAAAAATCAGAGTGCAACATCTATAGTTAAACAATTTTATTAACATAGTCAAGCAGTGTTTAACATTCACATCTATTATGTCACATCATACAAATGTAAATACAAAATTACTACAGTACAATATATATTCTCTGCATGATCCAAAATATTTGGTGGCCCCAAAAAACTCTCTTTAAAATTCAGCAGCTTATCAAAAATTAAAACCGTATTCTATTTAAAATGAAGATCTGTTAGCACAGAGTTAGACTTCAAGAAATATCAATTTTAGTACAGTTTGAGAAGTTGCAGGAGGATATGTCTGAAGGACACATTCTAACATAGTGTGGCAGGTACAGGAAACACCAGATTTAAAGCTTTTAAGCATAACTCATACAACCTAAGTTGTCAGCAGAAAGATCCAGTTATTTATAACTAAAGCTAAAACTACCAAATTATTGCACCCAATGTTAACATGAATATTAAGTGTAAAACTTTTATATTATGAAGTAAAGTCATTTACAATGTTTAAACATCTCTTTTTACAAGATGATATCCTATTAATTATACAGTATTGTCTAACTACTATCTCCATGAAATCACCCAATCTTAAGTCCATTATATATTGATTAAGGAAAAACAACAAGGAAGTAGAAAGGGGAAAGCACAGCAGGACTCCCTTTACAAGGCTGTTCTTAGGAGAGAACCAACACTGCCTTACAGGCTAACCGTATCATGTCAGGCTTCTAGGAAGGTGAACTGTGAAACACCTAACTCTAGTATAAGAGGATTCTATGGTAGCTGAACAAAAACTGTAACAAAAGGGGAACCACTGGCTTAATTAGTGATATAGGGCTTGGCTAAAAGATTTGGCTTGGTTTAAAAATGTACAAAGGGTAAAAAAAAATCACTTTGACTTCCCTCAAAATCATGCATACATTCAGCCATTAAGTGTCTTTTACAACAACAACAACAACACAATACATTCTGGGATATCAACCACAATAAACGGTTGCCGTAGTTTAAATGTGTATCTTAAAATCAATATGAGTAAGTGGGCAAAAAAAATAAAGAATCCTCTCCAAATGAATCACACCAACGGGGAAAAGAGCTACATAGGACTGAAAAAATTTAGTCACAAGTCACCATGGAAAGTGTACAGCTGCATAAAACTTATGTTCCGTTTTAATTTAAGAGGCATTAGAAGTTATTTCTGTATTTATACTGTATGAAACATATTAAGTTGGTACATAATAATATTGCATGACATTACTAGATAATTTGTTAAAAATACATCTCTTTACTGATCTCATTTTTCATCTAAACTACCCCAGGCCCTTAAAAACCTGAAGAACACAGTTTTCTTAAAGATTTCAATGTCTACAGTTCAGTAACAGTACTAGGAGCAAATTAGTGTTTCCCCCTCATATTATTTGCAAAAAAGAACAATGAAAAACCTATAAGCAAAGCTGTGTGTGTTTTAAAGTATTACCAAAGGAAGGACAAATTGCAGTTATGCATGATACATTCTTCTCCTGGGAAGAATGTTTTCGCACCATTATCTGTTAATACATTCAATATGAATAATATAGATTAACTATATGAAGCAAAAAAAACCACTTCCTCCCCCCTCAAAGTAAAGGATTTAATTTAACTTTAGACTGACGGGTTTATGACATAAATAGTCTAATTCTGGAATTTCTGTTATGCAGAGTGATATAATAAAGGGAAGAAAAAAATTTCCACTTTCCTATTTCGAGGGTTTGGAGAAAAGGACTACACAACTCACTTTCAGGTAAACCTACATACAAATAAAAAAGTTTGCCAGGATGGATTTGTAGCACCCCAGTCTGCTAAAATAAGGGTTATAAGTCAGATTAAATGATAAGATTCTCATTGAAATATGCTAAAAAACAAAGAACACAAATATAATGACTCTTCATAAGCATGTCCTCAAAGCAAAAAATGATACGAGTATTCACCTGAGATAAAACTTGTATCTGAATATTTTATAACTGAGTAGACAAAGCATTTCAAGAGGAAAGTCAGTTGAAATTACTTTAAAATATACATCTGATCCTATTTTACAATATATGCAATTTAAGTGATTCAGATTAATGAAAAATTCTTAAAAGAAATCACAGTGCTTATCAATGTTAATTACAAAACATATGCTACTTGCTTTGTCTTTAAGATGTAATGGCTTGGTAAGTGTGTTAAAATCTCTTCTTCTGAAATCTAACTTGCCTCACAAAATCAAGTAGCAATAATGTAAAGCATCAGAAATGGCTCTTAAAGATTATTTACATGTTGATTATTTGGGAAATAATCAACCAAAATATGTAAAAAGGATTTTTTTTTTAAACACAGTATGAAGTCATTAAAGAGATTAGAGACAATACAAAAAAGCAGAATTCTTCCTGATAAATCAGTATCGGTGGCACTAAGTTCACTTACTAATGGACTATAACATGAACTGCCAACACGCGTTTAGATTATATTAAATACACTTTCTGTTTCCAATTTAGGTTGATCAGCAGCTTTTGTTCTGTTAGAATCCTTCAAAGAGAAAAGCTCAAACAGGAAAAGAAGGCATATATAAAACAGTAAACACTGACCTCCTGAGGTTCCTACAACATAAAAATATTCAAGTAGAAAATCTACATCACCTAGCAGCGGCTATTTCTGTAGTTGCCCACACTAACAGCACTTTAGTGTGTAAGGAGCAGATGAAGTAAGCCGTGCTTTAAAAGCATGCCAAGAGGCAGAAACACTGGAATGTAACAAAGACAAACTCACAATTTCATAAACATTCTGTCAACATTCAAAACTCTACTAAGACTATACCACAAGAATTAAGTTGCTTTATATATATCCCATGATGTTATTAAAAGTTTTATCAGAACAATAAATGCTAAATCAGACAAAGCTTACCTCAAAAGATAACTTAAATGGCTTCTGCAAATTCCTGTGCTATATACTATATGCATCTGAAATATAATTAGGAAGAAATCAAATCATCTTAGGAGTAGGGACCCAATTTCACATTGCCAGTCATATTCATTTTATCCCCTATTTTTAAATTAAATTTCCTTATAATTTAAGTACATGTCAAAGTGGGTACCAAAATAGGTACATTGTCTAACATTACGTATCTATTTAATTGGAAACTGATTTTAACCAAACAGGTGACAATACTCCTCTCAGTCAATATATAATTGCCAATCAGATTCAGCTATTGAATGCTGCTTTTTTAATATGCTGTTTAGAGAGTACTTTTCTTTCTTTCCATTCAAAATATATGCTACCTATTACAGAATATTAAAGATATCGACTATATTAAATTCTAAAAAGTATTGAAGCACTAAAGATAAAAGAGCTATCCTACTCAGGTTTTAAAGACTAACTAAGAAGCAAATCTTCAGCTCCCAGTGAAGCAATGGAGCTAGAAAGCAAAATGCCACATACCCTTTGGATCCAACTGATAATTAAAAAAAAAAACAAACAAACCGGGGTGGGGTGGAGGGGAGCATTACAAAATGATTCAATTTAGGCTCTACAGACTGAAATTTGCAAAGCCAAAGTACAGGGAAAGTGAGAGAACATGTTAAAAAAAAATAAAAACATATACACACATACAGTAACAAAAACCTTTCTGCATGCTATCATGCATTTGAAAAATTTTGAAACAGTATTTATAAATTCACACGCACACAGCTCAAACTTCAGTGCAATGGCTATATCATTCAACACCTTTAGAGAATAGAACCATGCAAAGAGGAGCAACTGCTTATAAAAACGGTTATTCAGTATTTATTCTGCAATGCAAAGGTGACAAACTAAAACATAAAAAGGTTGTTATGGCTTAACATTTTTGTTGCAGATTAAATATGCAGCATTGAAAAATGGAAAGGTGTGGCATCATCTCTGACCAGCAGAGTTAAAAGAAAAAATCTCTCCATTTTCCTTCATCATCATGGGATACACTGTTCAGGCAATCCAAATTAATAAAGACTTGCACTCTGATATGGACACAAGATCAAGTGTACCAGTTAGGTTTTCACATTCACAGTATATAAGAAAATACACATGGAAGGAAAAGTAAAGGGTTAACTTAACGAGGATTTATTCACAGGAATACATGTAAGTAGAGAAAAATAACAGAAAAGCTAAACAAATGAAATGAAGAGGATCCAAACCAACTTTCACTCTGTAGCTTTAAACTTGCACCCCGTGTGCGTTTATCTAGGGCACAGAGGGCCACCAACATGCGCCAATACAGTGTAGGAACCCTGCATTACATCCATCAACTTAAACATATCTTTAAGATCATGCTTTGAACAAAAAAAGAAAGCTTAGAAGGCAGTATGTTGAGTGGGAATAAACATTGAAATATAGCAATCATGTCTTCAACTTCTACAATTGTCTTTATGTGCTGACTAACATTTATGCAGCCTTTTACAGATCTTTTACCATGTAATTTAAGTTTTAGAAGTTTTGATAAAATCACGAGTAGTATATAACCATGCAGAAAGCACATCACACTGACAGCACAGAGGCAAAGATTTTGCACAGGTATATCAGCTTTCCACATTGTGCAGGTTACACACAATACAATATCAATCTTATTCCTAACAGATCCTAAAAAGATATTTCAAGGCCTAGCTGTAAACTACAGTACTTTATATCTATATCCTTAAAAATGATATCCACAAATCTTAAAAAAGTAATTTTAAATGCAGGGCTATACCGAATTGGTAAACCGCAACACAAACTGGCGCAACACAGGTAAATGAATACCAGTCTCAGTCTATATGATGCAAGCATGCTACTCTCCCACTAATTTAAATTACTTTCAATCACTATGAGCCAGAATGCATGCCTGAACCTTAAACTGCACATTAAAAATAATATTTTGGCCTAGAAATTAAATCTAATGAAATACAGCCATCAAATTATACCCACTACATTAATGTACTAATGCAAAATTAAGGTGTCAAACTTTAGTTTGATATGCCCAACCCCATTTATTGTTCCCTCCCTGCCCACCCCACAAAGGTAAAAGGAGTGACTCGTTTGGCATTTCACAGGGTGCTTCATTGTTTAAATTTGTTTCATTTTATTTCCAACTTCTTTTGGGGTGCCTTAAATTGTAACTTCCAAGAACCTGCTTCTACAATGGGTTGGCAAGCTGATTTTAACTATATTAGCTTCATTTATGTAGTTCTTTATCAGCATGCAAAACAAGGCCCCATCATGTGGGAAAACATATAAAAATTTTTAAATTAAAAAAAAAAAAGCTTCTTTACTGTTTGTAACCCCCATTCTTAGGTTTCCTTTATTGTGCGGCATAGAATTTTTCTTCTTATCCCTACGCATCATTGATATGGTTCTTGTTTTGGTACAATTCCCCACATTTCAGAATGTACTGTTTTGTGAACAGACTGAATTTTTTTCGCTTCTTCGTATCCAGTGTGGAGTTGTAATTGGAGACAGATTTCCACCCACAAAGGCTCCAGATGTTAAAGCGTTTCCCAACATCGACTTAATACAGTGACGGCAACACCTCCCTCCCGCCCCTCCCAGTAGGGTTGGGATTGTACTGTATTCCCTACTGGTTTACCCTTCCCCCCTGTAAAGGGTAACATTTTCCCTGGGTGCAGAGGCTCCCTCTTAGTCTCCAAGACTGAAGGACCTGTAAGATAGAAAAAAACAAAACAAAAATCACTTTATATTTTAACTGTTCTTTCAAAGCCACTAAAATACAAGAATTAATAAAGTAACAATGCTATCTCTACCTATAAAGAAAATGAAAAATTAGACAACTTGCTTAAGATCATGCTAGTCAACTGTAGCTATGTTATTTGTTCTCCTATATGAAAAGTGAGGCTAAGACAGGGACATGCACACGCAGGTGTGCAGCACTTCCTATAAATGAAACGTACCTTGTATACCGTGTATAAATGAAACAACGGGCCCCAACAGAAATTGCTCATTTCTTACATACCAAGTCACCTTATTTCTTTCAAAGTTAAAAAGCACTTTCTTCAGGACACTCATGTTTCTTAGTGAAAATAAATGTTCATCACCATAATAGGGTGATTGTATTCAACAAATACTAAAGTAAGTTTTAACACATGCCTACTCAATGTTTCTAATTAATACTTCTGACTCCACTTTTAGTCTTTCCTATATTCTGGGGTCGCTGGAATTTTACTGATGTGGATTTTATTTAGTGCTAACATAATTTTGATGAGGGAGAAAGAAATCAAGAAATAAAGGTAGATTATGGGAACTTTAACTAGTACCTGACAATGGTCCATTCACACAAAACTCTACTATCCACTCAAACCAAACATCAATTTATGAAGTTTCATGTGAATTCACAGAGGCAAACAGTCCATTTGTGGAGAAGTACAAGCAAAACTTTTGCCTTGCCTCTGATAAAAGGAAGAGTATAAAAAAGGCAGGAATAAAATTATGTATCCACTTGTTTCTTTCATTAGAAAACTGAGAATTATTTCACTTAGAAATAGTCATCAACACAGTGAGTTCACAATTGGTGACAGAGATCACAGAAGGTAATAAATTAAAAAGAGTTCAAGACTTGTCCCACTGTTGAACCCTGCAGCCCTGTGAAGCCAAAACTGATTCTCATGTAAAGCATTCTCGTAACCTAACATTAAAGTGAACCAATGGGTTCGCTTCCTGGACCATGCTCCTCCCAAAAAAACAAAGTGAATCAGGCATGTTACTGAAATGCTAAGGCCATGAAACAGCTTCAAGGACTCAACACCAGGATGGAAGAACACACATAAAGGACTATGAAACATTTCAGAGGCTGGAATCCATTCCTACTGCCTTCCAGGTAAAAAACTTAGATGTTGAAATCCTTCCAGGTATAAAATCTAGCTCAGTGTAAGAAAGCAAGCAAACAAAAACTCTAATTCAAAGTGTACTTAAATTTGGTGTAAACCTTCTCTAGCATATTGAGTACACTCTCTGGCTTTCCAGTAAAATATTTTGCAAGTCAAAATCAAAACTTAAAGAAGGATGTCAAAACTGGCTTTTGATTGGCCACATGTTCCTGAATTTATTGAACTCAACTTATTGTATGCTAGGCAATACACTAAGTTCTGGCATCACATACAATCTAATATTATAATCTTCACAATAATTTAATGAGGGAACTGTGACTGAAAAACTGAAACTGCTAGTCTCACTGAACCAGTCCAGAGAAACTCAAATAACAATAGTCCAAATGGTCTTGCTCATCTATCACCCAAATCCAAACAGAATCGCCTATTATTCATCACAAAACACAGTGCTAGATACTGGTAGGCGCTCATTAAAATATTTGCTGACAAACAAGTATTAATAGCTTTATCAATTAAGTCAAAACTGGGTTTTCTCTAAAGCTTGGAAAACACAGAAAGCCCTTAGAAGTACCAGAGATTATAAATTTTTGCTTCAAAACTGGACTGCTTTTGTGAATGCTAATGTCCTCTTAAAGGGCAAAAATCTTGAAAAGGAAGAGAAAGGAAAGGAAGTAGAAGGGGAAAGGAAAGAAAGGGAAAGGACAGAAAGGGAAAGGAAAGGAAAGAAATAAGAAAATAAAGAATAAAAAAGAATAGTTTAAAGCAATGCTGAGAAATATAAGCAGCGTAATCTATTTTTGCTTCTAACCTAGGATTCAGGAGAGGAGCCATTCATTTTATTATGCTTGCCAGTTATTTGTAAAAATTCCCGAGCCTTCATTTAAATCATTTTAAATTTAGTGCACCATTAGATGAAACTATATTTTATTTAATTGTTGGGTTTTAACCCCTGTAGAATATAAATGCTTTTCTCTACTCAGCAGTCATAGACAGTAGCCCTCAGTTTCTTCATTCAGAAAATTTCAAATTTGTTTTATAACTTACCCCTAATTATGGGACTGCAGCCTAAGTGTACGAGATTAAACACCATAAAAAGCTGCAAGACGCTCTTTTAAGGGAAGAGGAAACTGATCAGAGAAACGCCTCCAATTTTCATCCCCAACTTGATTTTTAAATCCATGAAGGATCTGCAGAATGAAAAACCATTAGTTTATTAAAACAAAAAGGAAAACTCAGCTCTGCAAAGCTTCTGAAGTCAAATACAATTTATTATTTTTAAATTTTATCCATTTTAAAACAGTTTTTCCTAAAAGTTGGATTCCACACCATGCCTTGTCTTGCCTAAAAAGCATCTCATCAACATAAGCTTAACTTTGCTTTAAGAAGTTTAGAATTCAGCAAGTATCCTGGTAAAAGATGTAGACCGAGCAATTGCTGACATATTATTAGAAAAGGCAAAGTACAGAATTCATCTAAGGGACAAAATTTTAATGCCACATTATGCTTTCTCAAATTGGAAATACACAATTTTGGGGTTTACGGTTGTGGTATTTCACAAATTTTAATATTAGGTAATTCAAATGTACAACAGCATTTCACTTATTTTGTAGCTGACTGCTGACTTATTTCAAAAGTGGGCACTAGCAAAGTAAAGAATTATATAAGCTTTATCCCTGTGAAAGCCACTTAGATTTACACTGTTCAATAGCTGCTGATCATATTCCATATCTCAGTCAGCCATCTTGGGAATATGTTAACCGTCTTGGAAATATATGCTATTTTGCATAATGGGACCTCATGATGCAGTGGTATAGCTTGGGAAAATATTTTAAAAGTGTAGGCTTTACAGATACAAAGCCACTGCTGTACCTTAAAATTGGGCCAAATTTTTCTTTTTTCTAATAGCATACATACAATCCAAATGTTCACCTTTTAACTGCAAATATATCGTCCATTGCTGTTCAAGTCACAATATTGTGCTACCTTTACCAAGATCCATTTCTAAAACTTTCTCACAGCTCCAAACAGAAATTCTGTACATTTCAAGCCTTAACTTCGTATTTCCTGACCACCCCCAACCTCTGGTAACCTAGACTACATTCTAGCTGTATGAGTGAACTGGTTTTACTCATTTCAGTAAGATCAAACAGTATTTGTCCTTTTTTGCCTGGCTTGTATCGCTCAACATGTGGTTTTCAAGATTTATCCACTGTCTCATGTATCAGAACTTCATCTCCTTACGGATGAATATTCCATTGTGTGTATATACTACATTTTGTTTATCTGTTCTCCAGTTGTTGGATATTTTCATCTTTCAGAAATTGTGACTAATGCCGCTAAGAACACTGTTGTGTACCTTCTTGAGTCCCTGGCTTTCAATTCGTTTGGGTATAAACCTAGAAGTGTAATTACCAGGTCATATAGTGATTCTATACCTATCTTTTGAGTAACTGCTAAACTGTTTTCATAGTAGCTGCACGATTTTACATTCCCACCAGCAATGGTAAGTGTTGCTCCTATTTCTCCCCTTTCTCTCCAACACTAGTAATTTTCAAAAATAGAAGCCATTTTACTGGGTGTGAAATGGTATCACACTGTGGTTGAAATTTGTATTTCCCTAATAGCTAAACATATAAAAATCTTTTTATGTCCTTGCTGGCCACTTTTATTTTCTTTCAATTTTAGTCCATTTAATAATTGGGTTGTCTTTCTGTTGCTTAGCAGCATTAGTCACAATTTCTGAAAGATGAAAATATCCAACAACTGGAGAATAGATAAACAAAATGTAGTATATACACACAATGGAATATTCATCCGTAAGGAGATGAAGTTCTGATACATGAGACAACCCAATTATTAAATGGACTAAAAATGAAGATATTACAACTTCATTTTAAATATCCTGGATATTAAAACCTTATTGGATATATGCTTTCCAAATATTTTCTCCCATAGTGTAGACTGTTGTTTTATCTTCATGATAAAATCCTTTGATGCCTAAATTACAAATTTTAATGAGGTCCCATTTATCTATTTTTTTCTTTTGTTGCCTGTGCTCTGAGAAACCAAGGGCTAACACAAGGTCCTGAATATGTTTTCTGCGAGTGTTTGATATTTAGGTCTTTGATTCATTTTTAAGTTGGTTTTTGTACTTGGTGTGAGGCAGTCCACCTTCCTCCTGCAAATGGAGATCCAATTTACCCAGCACCATTTGTTGAAAAGACTGTTCTTTCCCAATTCAATGGTCTTTGCCTTCACCAATAATCAGTTGCCCATAAAATGTGGGTGTTGAGTTCTGAGCTCTCAATTCCACTGGTCTATCTATTTTTCCTTGTACCAGGACCATGCTGTCTTTAATACTGTGGTTTTGTAGTAAGTTTTTTTTTTTTGTAGTAAGTTTTAAGAAGGGGGAGTATGAGTCCTCCAACACTGTTCTTCTTTCTTGGGGCCCCTTAGCCTACCACATAAATTTAATGATTGGCTTTTCCATTTCTACAAAAAAGGCTATTATAATTTTTTTTTTTTAACATGGGCAGGCACCGGGAATCGAACCCGGGTCCCCAGGCATCGCAGGCAGGCATTCCAGCTATTATAATTTTGATTGAGACCGCCTTCAATCTGTAAATTGCTTTAATAGAACTGACTTCTTGACAGTATTTAGTCTCCCGATTCATAAACATGGAAGTTTGCCCATTTATTTAGTTATTCTTTGATGTCTTTTAGCAATGTTTTGTAGTTTTCTGTGTACACGTCCATGACTCTGGTTAGATTTATTCCTACAAATGTTCTTCAGTTGCTATTTTACATCGAAGTTTTTCTTGATTTCTTTTTCCAATTGTTCACTGCCAGCTTGTAGAAATACTGAATTTTGGATGTTGACCACCACTTCACTGATTTCACTTTTTAACTCTAGGAGGTTTGTCGTGAATTTTTCAGGATTTTCTGTATATAGGATCATGTTGTCTATAAATAGGGGAAAATTTACTGCCTGTTCCTTTCCAAACTGGATGCCTTTATTTTTCTTGCCTAGAACTTCCAGTATAAAGTTGAATAACAGTGGTGGCAATGAGCATCCTTGTTTTGTTCCTGATCTTAACAGGGAAAGCTTTCAGTGTTTCACCATCATGTATTATGTTAGCTATGGTTTTCTCACATATGCCCTTTATTATGCTGAAGAAATTTCCTTCTATTTCTAGTTTTCTAAGTGTTTTTATCATGAAGAGGCACTGGATCGGCAAATGCCTTTTCTGCATCAATGGAAATTATGTGGGTATTTGCCTCACCTTGTTAATGTGGTGCAGTATGTTAATTAATTTATATTGAACCACCATTGCATACCTGGTTAATCCTACTTGACCATGGGATGTAATTCTTTTAATGTGCTGATGGACTTGGTTAGCTAGTATTTTGTTGAGTACTTTTGCATGTATAAGAGATAGTAGTCTGTAATTTTCTTTCTTGTGGTATTTTTTATCTGGATTTGGTATGAGGGTGATGTTGGCCTCACAGAGTGAGTTAAGGCATGTTCTCTGCTCTTCACTTTTTTGAGAGTTCTGGCAGGATTGGTGCTAACTCTCATGGAATGTTCGGCAGAATTCTCCCATGAAGCCACCTGGTCCTGAGATTTTCTTTGCTGAGATACGTTTGATGATTGATTCAATATCTTTATACTAGTTACTGGTCTGTTGAGATCTTCTGTTTCTCCTTGAGTCCGTTTAGGTAGCTTGTTTTGAGGAAACTGTTCATTTGTCCTGAGGTATCTCGTTTATTGGCTTACAGCTATTCACAATATCCCGTGCAGTCCCATCTGTTTCAGCGGGGCCAGTAGTGATGTCTTCCTTTATCTCAGTCATTTGTATCCTCTTTTTTCCCTTGTTAGTCTACTTAAAGCTTGTCAATCTTTGATCTTTTCAAAGAAACAACTTTTGGTTTTGGAGATTCTCAAGTTTTAAAATTCCCTATTTCATTCACCTATGCTCTATTCTTTACTTCCTTCTACTCATGCTGGGTTTAGTTTACTCTTCTTTTCCTAGCTCTTTAAGTTTTGAAATTAGGTCTCTGGTTTGAAATCTTTCTCCTTTGTTAACGTAAGCATTTAGAACTATAAATTTCCCTCTCAGCATTGCCTCTGCTGCACCCCCTAAGTTTTGGTATACTGTATTTTCATTTACCTGAAGATATTTCCTATTTTTCCTTGCGATTTCCTCTTTAATCTAGGGATTACATGTACGCTGTGTAATTTATACATATTTATGGAATTTTTCCATTTCACTCTCTGTTGTTGATTTCAACTGTGGTCAGAAAATATAGTGTTTGATTTCAATATTTTTGAATTTATGGAGACTTGTTTTGTGACCTTAGATACAGTCTATTCTGAAGAATGATCCATGTACCCCTGAGAAGAACTGTTGTTGGGGGAAATTTCTACATGTCTGATAAGTTTAGTTGATTCAGAGCATCAGGCAAATGATGTTATTTCCTAGGGAAATTCTATCTAGACGTTCTAGCCACTTTTCAAAGTGGTGCATTATAGTCTCATTATTAATTTAGAACCATTTATTTCTCTCTGCTAATCTGTTAATATTTGCTTTATATATTATGGGGCTCTGCTGTTAGGTCTATATATGTTTATAAATTTTATGTCTTGTGCAACTGACCTCTTTATTAGTATTCAGTGACCTTCTCTGTTCCTCATAACAGTTTTTGGCATATGTCTACTTTATCTGATATTAGTATAGCTACCCCAGCTTTCTTTTGATTACTACTTGCATGGTTCATATTTTTTCTATCCTTTCACTATCAACCTACTTTGGTTTGAATTTAAGGTGAGTCTCTTATAGACTGCAGAGCTGGGTTTTTTTAATCCATTCTGCTAATCACTAACTTTTACTGACTATACAGTTTAATCTGTTTACAGTTCATGACTTTCTTCTGCCATTTTGCTATTTTAGTCTTTGGAAGTCTCGTACTTTTTTTGCCCTTCAATTCTTTCATTAATACCTTTCATATGTATTTGATTCTTTTGTGTTGTACCATGTTGAGCCCCTTCTTATTTCTATCTGTTCACATGTTTCACATATTTTGTGTGGTTATCATGTTGTTAAAATGTTACATCTTAAACAATCTGATTTGAATCCAAGGTGACTTCAATAACACATATATACTGTTCCTATATACCTTTCCATCCACCTTTTTCACACTTGTTACAAATCATATCTTTGTTCATTGTATGGTTTATATCCAAAACCATCATTTTATCATTACTTTTTAAGCATTTTTATTTTACCACCAGCAGGAAGTAATAAGTGGACTTACATTCCCCAATTTTATTTACCAAGAATAAAGGTTACAAAAGTCTACCGTTATAAATATGAAGAGCCTTACTGTCACTTAAACACAGAAATAACTAGGAACAAAACCATCAAGACAAGGCATCACAGAAACCTATTAATTACCTTACAGAACATGTCTCTGAGATCATCTTTTGGGTTAATCCATGATGCAACAGCATCACAAAAAAATATAAAATCCTGTAACAAAAAATACATTTTAGACTGATAAATTTATCCAAGATAGCACAAGATACATAAACCTCAGAAGTTAGGAAGTGAAAGAATCCTACCTATTAAAAAACTACATTTAAAAATTGACCATGATAAAAAGGAATTAAGAGTGATTACTTAAGGTTGTTCCTTCCCTATGACCCCATCATGAAGGGAACTACTATATATCAGTATGTATATCAGAAACTTCAAGGCCCTATTGTATTTTACATAAGAAAAGAAAACCAAATTCCATTCCACTAAGAATTCATTATCAGCAATGGGCTGAATACAACAAATCTGCACCAAAAAAAACAAAACAAAACTGACCTAGAAATAATTTAAAGCTTATATACCAAATGTGTTTGACTTAAGTACAGGAATTAATAGAGCTGAATTTGAAGACTTATTACAACATTCAAAATATTGTTGTTGCTCTTTAAATTTTACTATTAGGATTCAGAGGACCTTATTACTTTCAAAATTTACTTAATACTCTGTGTATATGTATGTGCATAAAATACTTTTATTAAAGCAAATGAAATACTTGTTTAAATTATGATTCCTCTTCCAAATATCAAAAAGTCTATAGTTAAAAATTTAAATACACACATATCCAGAATTCATCACTGCAAATTTAAAAATAAAAACCAAAACTTAAGACATTAAAAAAGCCTAATTCCTATTAAGTATGTCAATGAAAATAAAAAACGTAGAAATTTCTACCAACTCTTCTGGTAGTGATTTTGTTATCACATTTGTTACTTTCACCATTTTAAATGCTAATGTAAAACAAACAAAAATAACTAAAATTCTGGTAGAAAGATGCTCTTTTAAATGTGGCATGTAACATTAAATAAAGTTCTTCAATACTCAAAAAAATACCAAGAGACTATTTTGTAATTAGAGGCCTTCTTTTGAGGTAATATCATCTTGTTCTAATATTAAGCTAAAGTTTTATGATCATAAAATTAGTAAAAGATTTCTTCCATTCTAATTTTACATGTTCTCAATGTCTATAATCTTCATCAATTTGAACTTTATAAGCTGTTATTCATGATGTTTCTAAAACTGAGTTAAAGTTGAACCTAAAAAAATTATACTAGATAGGATATATCAAAAGGTCTCAACTTAAAAATGTCAAAGCACTTCTGTCTTGGAAGTGAAAGGTTTTTATTTTCAAGAAATAAAAATCCCCAGAAAATAAATGCCAACTAGCCTAGCTAATTTACTACTTAAAAGTCCTTCCACGGGTCTGATCCTAATCTTAGCCCTTTTCTTATCTCCCTAAGGTAACCATTACCTTGACTTTTTCAGCAATCACTTCCTTGTATTTCTTTGTAGTTGCATCACTTAAATCTGCATGTCTAGACACTAGAATTTAGTTTGCTGCCCAATCCCCCACTGAATTTGATTATCTTAGTGTCTCATAATCTATAAGTTTCTCTTACACTGCTCTCTTGTCCTTATAAATTACCTGTTGAAGAACCTGGATAATTTATCTAGCTTCCCACAGCCCGTGTTTTGCTGACTGCATACACAAAGTATGGTTCAACCTTTCTTCTGGCTGGCATTATCCTGCAAACTAGCAATTGGATACAGACTTCTGATCAGACTCATGCTTGATTCTGTTGCCAAGTAAATTAAAAACAAACAAAAAAATCTCTGAATGTGGATAAAAGAAGCTTTCGATTATTTAGTTTTGGATATGAATATAATAGCCTTATTCTAATCTGCTATTACTTAAGATCTTATTTTCTGACCAAAAAAAGATTTAGGAAATAAAAGCAGACATTATTTCAAGATATTGAAAGATAAACAACATTTTAAATGTATAGTTGCGTTTTAGTTACAAAAAACAAAACAAAACAGGTAATATAGAGTATTTTTTGTAATCAAGTCTAAAGTACTTCTTCCTTTAAAATTCAAAACACCGTGAGTTAAAACCAATCTTTGTGACCATCTTACCTGGATGACTCCACTGGGATTCACACTGATCATGGCGCAAATCCCACGGAATGCAGAATCCTTTTCCTCATTGTCCCTTATGTTTCTCAGAGAGGTGCACCTATTAAATTACAGAATTAAGTTTAGAATAGAAGTAAAAAATTGCTTCAATAACAATACTCATGGACAGTATTTAATGGAATAAGCACCACAACATAGAAAATGGTTATATTCACAGAATTTTCAGAAAGTTGAATTTTCTCATACTACCTATATGTTAGATCCACCTAATCTCAATATATGGAAACAATGAAATTCACATTTCCTTAATAATGAACTGTACCTGAAACATACAACTGATTTGAATCTCTCATCTAAACTATGCTAATGAGGTTGAACCATAAATGAACTAATTTAAAAAATTGTATTATGTCTTGAATTCCATTAAACACTACTAAAAATGATTTGAACTGAAAGAGTATCAACTGAAAAAGGAGAACACAGAATATATTGCCACAATATAAACTATTATACAACTAATGGTGTAGATGTTTAACATTTACATCAACAAGCAAATAAGATTTTTATACATAAACACATATTTCTCAATGCAATCAAAGTTTTCAAATTAATTCTAAAAAAGAAACAATGCAAAACCCTAAATTTTTATAGTATTTGCATGCATCTTTATTCTTCTGGTGGATATTTAAATGCTTTTATGTATAATCAAGCTTTTTAACACAGCAAGCATGTGACAATCTTATCCCATGCATCAATTAGTCGTTAGCCACAACATAAAATAAAGATACATGACGATGCTACTGAAAAACCTCACAAACCTGATAGGACAAGATTAGTCACATGGTTGGCAATGATTTAAGGATTGTGATTTTTGTAACCAACTGAAAATATATCTAAAAGTGAAATAGAAAGAGAAAGAAAGAGTGAAGAAAAATGAATTAAAAAAAAAGATTGAATAATACACACCAGGGTCTTATAAACTGCTGTAGCATGGGGGCCACCTCTTGAGGACAAACGTAACCAAGACGACCAATTGTTATTGCTAAGGTAACGCAATCACGGTTATACACCACCAAACGCCAACCAAGACATGAGCAAATGAGGGGGAAGGAGAAAAAATAAAGAAAAAACAACAAATAACTCAGAAACAGAAACCAACAGAATTTGTGTATGATAATAAACATAAGATTTCACCAGTGCTGTTTATTACCACCCCCTAAGTAAGGGGCAGCAACATATATGGCATACTCTTGAAAAAGAAAAACAAAAGGAATTAAAGATTGAGAGAACACCAAAAACCATAATAACTTGCTTTTCTTGCTCAATTAAAGTATCAAGATCTCAACTAATAAAAGTGTGAGAGATTAAAAGGATAGATTTAGAGGATATTCATTAAAAGCCAATCAAAATTTCAAAATTTAATAAAGAAATCTACATTTTTCTACAAGAAATGTCAGTGTGTGTAATTTTGAATTGTCTACGCAAACACATTTCTCTGTAGATCAGGTAACGGACTACTAATTTCAAATTACATTTGACATATCAAAACTCAATGAAAAGAAAATGGACAGTCCACTGTAATAAGATGTGCTAAGTAGACCAATGGAAATATTCTGTTTTTGCTATAAAAAGCACAGTACAAAACATGATAAAACTTCACTGACTACAAGCTAATATTTTATTTAAAAAATTTTAAATTGGGAATTAATCAAACATGTTCATAAAAAATCTTTAAACTTACAAAGTGCTAAAATGAGTGCAACTTAGAACTGCATTCTGCAATTCAAGGATACATACATATAAATACATTTATACACAATGGGGAAAATACAAACAGAAAACAAACCATGAAGTGCTTTAATGGTGTTCTCTCAAAAACTTACAGGTTAACCTTTCATAAAAAAGGGTGGGGGTAAAGAAAAATGTTCAAGGATTACTTGAAGCAAACTACACAGATAATACTAAAATCTAGCAGATTTGTATGAAGCAAGAGAAAGAAAACCTATGTTCAAAAGACACAAACTATGCAACATTCTCATTAAACAAGCAAGTATGAACAATCCAATGAAACATGCGATAAAGCAGATGATGATCCATTTAAAAGTTCAGTGCAGGATATACTAATTTGAAAAAAAGCAAACAACTGTATCCTAAGGAATTGGCTTTATGAAATTATAAGATAATAGTAATTAAGCAGTAAAAATTACAGACATTCGTCATCAAAAATGATTTTATTTGAATTAAAAAAAACAAATCGCCCTTTGGGGAAGGAATAGATAAAACAATGTGTTATACAGCTACTTGTGCTAAGAGTAACTCAATGAATCTCAACTGTGCTTCTCAATCACAGCAATTCAATGTATCAACTTGAAGAATCTTATTAATTATCTTATAATTTATTTAAGATATAGTCATCCTTAGAATATAATCTTATATATAAAGCCAATTTGTCAAAGGAACTCTAACAAACTCAACAGCTGATATCCCACAGGAAACTTTAATATACATTACACTCAACATTTATTTGCAGTTACGCATCCACATTTAAAAATAAGTCTTAAGTTCAACGATAATTTTATAATGGCAAGTGTTTCAAAACTGAATGTCATGTATAGGTACTGCATTTTAAAAAGATAAATCCCAACAAAATTACTTAACCATCCTACATATATATTTTATACTTTAAACAAGAAAATCCAATTCATGTTGTGAAATAAACAGTACCCATACAACCAAACAGCCAGATAACTATTTCATAATGAAAAGATTTCCTTCCATACCAATAAACGTATGAATTTTTAATCACATTTAGGTTTAAAAAACAAACAAAAAACTAAAAAACCGCCCATAATTTAAGTTAAAGTTCCTTTGAAATCAAACTTTCTTCTTTAGAAAATGTAATTTTAATCTTTGTCCAGATGTTTGAGCAAGACTCTCACTGACTATGAATAAAACACTGGAAATATCTTAATACATAAAGAAAGGAATGTTGTTAATTGAAATCAAAATAATAAGAGAGAAGGTACAAAGAAAAGAACCCAATCACCCCCAAATATGTTCTAAGGTATGGAAGGTACTCTTTAATATAAACATGCTCTCTATAAATGCAAAAGAGAAACAAGCCTCCTAAACATAAATCCCATAAGATACTGCTTAAGTTCCCCAGTTTGAAGGAAAATACAGTATAAAATAAATATACCTCTGTTAACCAATCAGTCACTAAATTGCAATTATTGGCCAAATTTTTACAGATTAAAAAAATATATATTTCCCAGCTCTCATCACTTCAAAGTATAAATTCCTCACATGAGCAAAGAGACACACACCTTTAGAGAAGTTACTCTCTAAATTAATTTAAAAACAAAATACATATGATTGAATAGCTATCTTGGTTGGCATCCATTTTAGGGAATACTAAAACACTTTTTTAAAGAGAAGAAAAGTTTTTTTTTTTAAAGTTTCTGGAAGCCAGTTCAGGAATATAGCTAAAATAGTACATTATTGAGAATACAAAATAACTGCTACTACTAAGCTGGGTTTTAGAAACTAGTTCGCTACCTCTGCTTTGGTTTCTCTACGCATATTCAACTTAAAATTAAAAAACACCTTTTTCTTCACTGTAACAGTTCAGTCATATGGTACCTGTATTCTCTAACAACGTCTTTGGTGTGTTGGGTCTGTTAATGATTTCTACAAGCTGGTGCAACACCATAGGAATATAAGGCTGCATCTCTATGCCTAGATCATTCCAAAAAGAGAAAACAAAAAAGAAAGATATCAAATGTTAAAATATCAATGTAAAATATTTTGTTGTCCTTATAAAACTGTTAAGTTATATAAAGCTCATCAAATTATAAAAACAAAAAAGAAATCATGAAAATATCAAATATAAAGACACCTAAATATTTCTATTTCTTTTTTGTTAAAAACATGAGCAGGGGTATTGGGATGTGAACCCGGGTCCAGCATGGCAAGCGATGGAATTCTGCCTCCGAGCCACCAATGCACCGCCCTATTTCTAATCTTAAAGGAGAAAACTATCTTACCCATTTGAATGGAAATTTCTCCGATTGCCCACGTGGCATTGTTGCAGACTGAAATGAACTCTGGGTTTAAGTTGGTTCCCAATATTGGCATGAAATCAGCTAGAGAAAAAGACATTTAAAAAATTGGTGTGAACAGCAATTCATTATGCTTACATTGCAACACCAAGTATAAAAGTTTTGAGAAAACAGGCAATTACATTTAAGTATCTATTTTTTAAAGGTATCAGTAATATTTATCTTAAGTATCTGAAGGGTTAGGAGGCAATACCTAGTCTTTGAACCTTCATATGAAGCAGAGCCAGGAAACAAAGTTCGGTACAATCGAGGTACCACAACAAAAAAGTTGATCAGAGTAACGTCTCTTGTCATGAGATTGAAAATTCAAAATAAAAGGGAAAAAACAAGATGAGATATAGTGGGTTAGTTTTTCTCAGATCAGTGTATTTATCTTTTAAAGCAACCTTGACTCTAATGTGTGGTCTCTAGTTTCCAAAGAAAGAAACGACAGCTCTTCAGAAAACTGCCTGCTTACTAGGCTAACGGCAGAAGATGTCCAAAAGAAGACTGAACCAGAAATGACTTAGAAGTCAACCTGATTAAGTTCCTACTGCTAGTGGAAGGACAATTTGAGCATGATGAGTTAAGCATATTAATATTCAAGAAACAAAAACTAAAACTCCAAAATGCAGTAGACACTTTTGGAGGATACTAAGAATCAATTCATTACTTTGGAAACTGGCAATAAAGGGCAAGAATTAAGTAATTATCCTGCCTCTCCTATATGATCTGTACCGCAGGATAATAATGTGCTGCTATGAAAAATGTCTGTTTATAGAAATATTCCTGATATTTATGAAGCATTAGAATAGCATTGTTTTTGAACTCTTAATAAACTAATGGATCTAATTCAGAGTTTCTCAACCTCAGCAATACTGATAGTTTTGGGGGGGAGGGCAGTCTTACACGTTTTAGGATATTTAACAGTATCCCTGGTCTCCACCCAACAGATGCCAGGAGCCACACCCTAGAAAAGCTGACCAAGAACGTCTCCAGACACCGCCAAATATCACCTGGGGGGTGAAACTCCCATTAACTGAGAACCACTAATCTAAGCAATGATCAAGGTTGAAAACATACAAAAAAAAAAAAAAAAAAAAGACATTTAGACACTATATACCTTCTGAAGAAAATACACAACACCGTCTATGAAGTCTCAAGAAAACAACAAAAACAATCTAACCCGAATTTCACTAAACTTCAAATTCTAGATCTAACTACCAATTTATAGGAAATACGAGGGACATGTTTAAGTTACATGAAGGAGATGCAATTAGAAAGACCCAGGGTGTTGGAAAGTTCAGAAGTAAGAGTTATTATTCAAAAGCACAACTGATTAAAATGAATAAACCATTTAGGTCAGTGCTTTAGTACAAATGACCTGAATTCATTAACAACAAATAACAATAGTAAAGACGAGATATGTCATAAAATATTAAGCGTTGAAATGGTGTTTTGAGATTTGCTCCAAAATACTGTGTCTACGCATAGATGGCAGCATGTAAAAGACAAGATTGTGCATGCACTGATAACTGCTTGAAGCTGGATGTTAAAAGGCTTATAATACTATTTTTCTACTTCCGTATGTTTAATATCTTTTTAAAATAAAATGTTTTTTAAAAAATTCTTCTGTACTCATATAAACTAAAGTAGATGGTAAATATCAGCATGACAGGCTTCCTTCCTTTAAACAAGAATTCATTACACCTTAAGTAGGTAAAAAGTAGGCTTCAATAGTAGCTCTTTATGCAAAACAATTGTATATTATTACGCAAAGTTCAGAAGTAAGAGTTATTATTCAAAAGCACAACTGTATTAAATAAACAAACCATTTAGGTCAGTGCTTTGAAGTAAGGTTTAAATCATGTGTTACAAGCGACTGTCATCCAGACAGTGGGAAGAGAGAGGAAGAATAAAACCCCAATTTATCCAGGGATGTGATGGCAATTTAGGGCGCATTCTCTAAGAAATCCCTTGTTAGGTTTATCTTCACCAAAGGCTAAGGCAAATACTTTACTACTGAAACAGAAACAAATCATTACTCACTTTTAAAGTGAGAATGATTTGAAAAGTTTCCTCTCTTATCTGAAAAAATTAATGCTGGTTTATCAGAGAAGAAAACCTGATTATTACCTCTGGGTGCTTCTACCAAAAGAGGCTACTAAAACAGCGTCTACTAACTAGCACACAGTCCCAAGGCTTCACTGGGATGCAAGTCTTTTACTCTAAAGAGTAGTTTTTTTCTAATTTTCTCCCAGTCACAGAAGTGTCCAAAAGCTGCTGAAGTGATGGTGAGCTCAACAGAATGAGGCACATGGGTTCCAAACTTGCCTACTTTAATCAGAGCAGCTTTACTTCAACCAGTAAAATATACACTTATAAATGTTGGGATAACTCACGATTTCAGTTTAACAAAAATTATGGCTGATTTAAAAATGTTAATAATGTTAAAAAATCATATCCATAGCAGCAGAAAATAGTCATACCTATACAAGGCTTAACATGCTGAAAGCAAGCTTTCGTCAGGTCACCTAACAGGGCAAAGGAACTCTGTCGAACTTCCGGCATTTTATCCTACAAGAATTAAGGAGAAATTAACCCCAATGTGACAGAGAAAACCAGGTTTCAAGTCTTTTTTAATTTAACAATTCTCACCTGCATGCACTGATACATAAGTGTTAGAATGTTACTTCTTGCTACTAGCTGTTCAATGCTGCCTCCAAGTCCTTCAGCCAGGCCACTGAGTAAATCAAGAGCAACTATCATAAAATCTTTATCTGGAGCCTCATATTGATCTGGTTGAGCATTATTCAGCTGTAATTAAACACAGTATTTTTGAAAGCAAACTCTGACTCAATTGTTGAAAAAAGCTTATACACATCATTATGCGTATCCCCAGAAAAACATTATGATGCTAAGAAGGGAAAGACAAAAAAAAATAAAAAATAAAAAATACCATGGCTTGTGTAAGAGTCTTCTGTACTAGATTTACACAACGCTGATACACGGGTTCACAATAAGGAAGGAAGCCAGACTGCAGGGCTGTGGCAACTGACGATAGGCACTAGAAAGAAAAAAGTACAAGTGCTAAATTTTCTGGTTCTATTTGAGATTATGACAAACGCTTCAAACTCTACTCAAGATCCTGATCACCCGAGTTTGCTCTGCTACTCTATAGTGGCAATTTATCTTTTCAAATCTCTTCTTTTGATGGCACTCACGGCTGTTAAGTTTCCCAAGCTAACTTGACAAGTCTAGAAGCGTTTAGAAGAGGTATACTTATAAGAACATGCAAAAAATTGAGACAGAAAAGATGCAGTGTGAAGTCCCTCCTTTCTAGTACCTACTTCCAATGTTCCTTCACATGCATGTGCAAGTATATATATATAACAGACAGAATATAATTTAAGCTGCCTATGTTACTTATGGCATAGCTACATATAATCTGCATAAAGAAATACTGTTGAACAGACATAGATACACATTTGCTGATATGGGAAAATCTCCAAGATATCTATCATCTATTAAGTAGAGTAGGTTAGAGAACAGGATACACGGGATCTTTTTTCTTTCTTTTTTAAAAAGCCTCATAAGTCCATAATGCTTTTTCTAATTTACAGTATTTCTTTGTATAGGTGTACCCTAATTAATATAACAAGAAGTTACATATTTATTCAGCATTTGATGAAAATGGTTCAGAATGAAAATTTATTAACCCCTTACTTATTTTCACATACAACTACAGTTTGGACTAGGACATGTATTCCTGATTAAATATACTGTTAGGTTAACTAGCTTAGCATACCTCAAGTAAAGGGAAGAGATCTTTATCTTCATCTTTTAACATGTTCCACTTCTGGATCAGTGGAGGCATTAGCATCTGAATATATTCCTGTTTATAATGAGGAAAAACATATGAAGTTTCACTAATTACATGCAAACAAACCCATCCTGAGTCTAGGAAAACTGAAAGCCACCTAGAGCAATTGTATCAAATCATTCTTACCTCTACTTTGTCCCTTAAAAAAATTTTCCTTTCCTTTGCATACCTTTTAATCTACAGGACTTTGTTCTAGGTTTAAGTCATTTTATACCCATTTTGAAATTAAAACATATATGTACTACATAAAAATATGCTACTTGTTGTATCACAATCGAGGATGAAGCTAAGTCTCCCATGACTGAACATATTTAGTCCTACAGCCTGTGACATGTAACATGGCTGTTGCTGTATAGTAGTTTATACATTGACAGATAAACATATTCAAACAGGTATTTTGAGGCATGTGTAGACAAAAATATCCAAAATATTTAAGCGTCCTTATTTAAACTGAGCAATAATCCATAATATCAAATAAACAAATACAGTAATTATGAAAAGAGGCACAGACTCTGAAGGGGTCTGAAAGAAAGCAAAAGCAACCAAACCGAAATCAAATTCACACCAAAGTAAAGCATAACTGCACCTCAAACAAGCATAACTTGTTTTACAATCAAATTTTGCAATTTGTAAATTAAAGAAAAGATTTGTTTAACAATCAAATACATAAATCTTTCTATTCTTCAGAAGGGAATTTTGAGCTATATTAAAATTCTGATACTACTCAAATCTTAATTTTTAAAAATATAATTCCATCTTCTTTTTTTCCCCTACTCTTTAACCTTACTAGAGATAGGGCATGGCTCCTCCCAGGCAAACTTCTGTACCATGATTTAGCACTTTGCACCTATTATCCAGCTTTCTAATTGTTTTATAAAGTGTGATTTGTAAGTTCCTGTGAGAAAACAAAGATACATATTTTTAAAACACTGGTACAGTGTTTATGAGGTAGTAAATAAAAAAGATAATTGGAATTACATAATGGTAGAAAGTAAGAGTATAAACCTTTTTCAAAAATCCTTTTCCTTTTTTAAGATCTATATTCTTAAAGCAGCAAATGCTATTTGTTCATATCCCTTCGGAAAATTGTAATTTTCAAATATGTGTTAACCTATTGATTAGAACTATACTACATAACTTTTAGTAACAGCTAACCACAAATACTTACTGGTTTATTTAAATGGTGTCCTACTGAATCTGCTAATGTTCCTATGGCATCATAAAGAATGAGCAGGTTCTTATGCTGGTATTTACTAAACGCGAAGACCAGGGTATCAAGTATATAAGCGAGGTAAGGAACAAGCTCTGTACAAGCCTCCTCTTCCAGGGTAGCAAAGGCACTGTAATTTTTAGAAAAGAGAATGATTACTTATTGTTACATAAAGGGAATAATTTATAACAGGAAACTAAGTTTCAAACTTACAGAATTTTTATTTACACTTCACATGCCCATCTCCTTGCCTCACCAAACCAAATGCTTACTTTTATTAATTCTCTTCCATTCTCTATCAATTTTTCTTCTCCAAGAGGCTGTCACCCAGATATCTACTTAGCAATGATGGGAAACCTGTGACTAAAATGTCTCTAGTGCTTGGATTTCTTTCATTCAACATTTATTTGGTATTATAATGTTTATTCAGTGCTAGGAATACTGCAAAGAACAAAACACAGCTCCTGTTCTCAGGGAGCTTACATTTCGTTGACTGTTACAGATCACTGAAATTGGAATTAAAACTGTTAAGGCTCTAACTTACACCTTACCCTTTACATGTATATGAAAAGTCACAAAACTAGAGAAAAACCTTTCTTCTTCTTTTTTTTTTTTTTGCATGGGCAGGCACCGGGAATCAAACCTGGGTTTCCAGCACAGCAGGCGAGAACTCTACCTGCTGAGTCACTGTGGCCCACACTAGAGAAAAACTTTTAACACAGTGTTTGAAATGTACAAATGCATAGCATTATCACCACCTCTCAAATGTTTCTCTAAGACCTCACTGTGTATGATTTCAAATTTACCTATTAGAAGAATTATAATTAACCTATTAGAATTATAAAAGGATAAAATTTCAGAGTTTCAGTGCAATTACTTTCAAATAATTTGAGACAAATTTGTCTCAACTGTAAGATATATATCCAGTTTTTAATTCCTAAAATGTTTGCACATCTGTTTTATCCAATCAGGGATTTCCTAGAGTGACAGGCTTACACCATTTGTTAATGAAAGTCTTCTTTTCATTGTGAACTATACAATTCCTTCATAGTGGTCACCATTAACAGTTAACAGTTCAAAAAAAAAAATGAGTAAACAACAGAAATCTAAACATAATTTGTATCACTCCCCAATCTGTAAAAAATTTAGTGTTATTAATCACCATGGTCACCTTTGTTCAACTTCCATATCATTAAGAATTAAAACTCTTCCAATACGAACACTTCAGGTTTGGTAAAGCCCCAACTCCATTTAAATTTACTTTCTTCTTTTCAAAAGTTATTTATTTCTTGTTTATTTGTTACAAAATTTATATTCTGACTAGAGCATTTCCTAATATAACTCATGTAGATAGTTTGATAGAATGTCATAAGTACTTGGAATCTCAGGTAGGACATGAGATTTTGTTGGTTTGTCCAGAGTGATGCCCCGATGAATCCCAGAGTGATTTGATCAGTGATCGGAAAAGTATTTGCAAAAGCCCCCTTCGGGGAATGGTGAGAGCGGGGAGAAATTCAACTTCCCCAAGTTGAATTCCTGATATTCTCACAAGCAGTATGGACAACCAAAGCTATAGGCTGAGCCCCCAGTCTTGGGGTTTGTTCATATGAAACTTAACCCCACAAAGGATAGGTCAAGTTTACTTAAAATTTAGGCCTAAGAGTCACCCCCAAGAGAGCCTCTTTTCTTGCTCAGATGTGGCCTCTCTCTCCAGCCAACACAAAGAGCAGTCTCACCACCCTCCCCCTCTCTGCGTGGGACATGACTCCCAGGGATGTGGACCTTCCTGGCAACATGGGACAGAAATCCTGGAGTGAGCTGAGACTCAGCATCAAGGGACTGAGAAAAACCCTAGAATGAGCTGAGAATTAACATCAAGGGATTGAGAGAACCTTCTCGACCAAAGGGGGAAGAGTGAAATGAGACTAAATGTCAATGGCTGAGAGATTCCAAACAGAGTCGAGAGGTTATCCTGGAGGTTATTCTTATGCATTAAGTAGATATCACCTTGTTGTTCAAGATGTAGCGGAGAGGCTGGAGGGAACTGTCTGAAAATGTAGAGCTGTGTTCCAGTAGCCATATTTCTTGATGATGACTGAACAATGATATAGCTTTCACAATGAGACTCTGTGAATGTGAAAACCTTGTGTCTGATGCTCCTTTTAGCTACTATATCAACAGAAAAGTAGAACATATGGAATAAAAATAAATAATAGGGGGAACAAATGTTAAAATAAATTTAGTTTGAAAGGCTAGTGGTAAATGAAAGCGAGGGGTAAGGGGTATGGTATGTATAATCTTTTTTTTCTCTATTATCATTTTATTTCTTTTTCTGTTGTCTTTTTATTTCTTTTTCTAAATCGATGCAAATGTTCTAAGAAATGATGAATATGCAACTATGTGATGATATTAAGAATTACTGATTGTATATGTAGAATGGAATGATATCTTAATGTTTTGTTTAATTTTTTTAATAAAAAGTTTAAAAAAGTTATTTCTATCAAAAAAGTCAATAGTAAAAGCAAATCTATTTGAAGAAATAAGAGCTCTAAACACTAATGACTAAACTTTTTATAACACATCAGTTATAAGAGGTCTATTCCAGGAAAATTGGAGAATTTGTAGTAATAAAACTAACTGCTAGTCTAATGTAAAAACAGGCAGCCCCAAAACCAACTGACAGCAGAGTTGCTGGAGCAGATCCACTAAGGCCACCAGGGACACAGGTAATGAGTGACATCTATGGTTATGGCGTGACTTTCTGTCTGAAATTGTGGCAACTGTTCTGTGAACTGAGAAGCTGGATGGCTCATATGTGAATGAATGTGCATCAACTTTCTTATTCCTTCCATAGGAAGGAGTGCCATTGCCACTCCAGTGCTCTCTGGGAATTAGGGCAAAGCAAGATTCCACTGTTATCACAGCCACTGAGTGGGACAAGAATGGAGGAAGAAACTGCAGAGATTGCAGTCTAGCAGATTCGCATCTGGATTTATAAAATCAGGTGTAAGGTACAGATAACAAAATTTTCACAGCCAAACAAATCAGATCAGTGACTCAAAAATCTTTAAAGAAGGCGGGCCACGGTGGCTCCGCAGGTAAGAGTGCTTGCCTGCCATGCCCGAGGACCCAGGTTCAATTCCCGGTGCCTGCCCATGTTAAAAAAAAAAAAAATCTTTAAAGGAAAACAACGTTCTGACACAACTGGAAAATCTTTCAACATAAAACATCCCATTAATGGCTTAAAACCAACATCTGATCACAAAGTTGAAAATTAGTTCCCCTGCTATATTGCCACGCCTTTCCCTCCCCGTACACATTTTGTTACGAATCTGTCCCACCTGCAGGCAGCTTCTTGTACTCTCTTGTTGCTATCCAGGATGCGCTTTAGCAATTCTGTCATTAGTGGCTTCAGGTGCGTGTCTGGAGGCTGGCTGACCACCCAGTGTGCATAGCGGCTAAGAGTCCAGCACGTTATAGAGCGTACAAGAGCCTTTTTGTCAGAGAGGCACTGAATGAGGTGAGGAATGAGCTCAGGCAAGTATGGAATCATGCCTTGCATGCAACCTAGAAAAAAAATAACAGAAATCTTCTCAAAAGTGCTAAAATTTGTTTAAAACAAGGTTATTTCAGTTGGATACCAAACCAAACCACACCCATAAAAATGTTCAGACCATTTCTAATGCAATATTACTGTAATAATCTGTTCCAATATTATCTGGTAGGGTAAAGACCTCACTTTACTTCTCCATCATGCAAATTTATGGCTTTCAGTAATGTCTGTAAAATATTTCAATTTTTTGGAGACAGATGTTTAAAAGTCAGGAAAGAATGAATATAACCATTTAATATGACACTCTAGCCTATCACATTCCCTAACTGGACAACAAAGTTATTTCCCTAGCAATGAGAATGCTTTTGACACCAGAGACCTTTTATTCCTTTCCTTTTTTTATAAGAGAAAGCATTTGCAAAATATCTGGCTGGGATTTAGATTATACCTGAGGCTAATCAAATGCTAACTGGCTCAAAGTAGAAACTCTACCTAAAATGGATTTGGGATTTGAAATATCCTTCACAAGGTCAGTGAGGATAATAGTCTAATCTACTCCACAAGACAGCAAAAAAGTATGTGAATTATCTTTGCTTAGAGTAGCCATCCCTTAAAGGAGACTAGCTTTATAAAGCACATATTAAGAACTCTACAGTTCAAACTTGATGTAGGCTTACCTTCAGCAATTGCTCCTAAAACCAAGATGCCTGATTCTTTAACCACCCATTCATGATGAAAAAGTAGCTCTTTCAAAAGGGGCAAAATATGTGGCAAAAGCTCATCACGATACACATTTGCAAGAACATCCAGGGCAGCAGCGGAACATTTTCCTACAGAAATATTTAATTAAAAATTAGCTTTTATCACTTCATTACATATACCAAAAATGAGTACTGCATGTACAAAATTTTATTCCTAGTCTCTGCAGGTTTTCTAAGAATTCAATAAAAAAGGAGCTCAGTACGTTCAATTGAAAAGGAGATACAGTTCCATATGTGTCAGAAAACCAGGGCTACTACTCTTGATCCTACCACTTCACTCTGTGACCCTGAGCAAAACACAACCGTAATAGGTTTCCTTTCCTAGTAAATAAGTGTTCTTTTACTTATCTAAAAAAAGTACCAAGGGAGAGCAGGCCACCATGGCTCAGCAGGCAGACTTCTCGCTTGCCGTGCTAGATACCTGGGTTCAATTCCTGGTGCCTGCCTAGGCAAAAAAAAAAGTACCAAGGGAGCATCTTGTGCAACTAGGTATCAATGAGATTTAGTGATGAAAATATGAAGGAAGCACACAGTATTCAGAAGGATAAAAGATTTCAAACTAAAAAATTAAATGTAGTCAAATATGATAAGAAATAGAGTGGTTTAAGTAAAGAACTATCACAACATGGTATGCTTTAAAAAGAAAAAATATTATATATATATAAAATGCCTCTGCTACCCTGCCCCCAATACTTGTGAAGATCAGATAATATAATTTTCCTTCCCCGAAAGTACAGTTAGTGTGCTCTTTATAAATAAGATGACTTCTGGTGCCTCAAAGATGAACCTTTAGAGTAACAATCACTGTTCATAAAAGTAACAGTAATTTTGGGTAGAGGGTTAACAAAACTTTCTTCCTGCATAAGAATTTTACTTTCTATTAACTAGCTCTATTCTTCAAAATTTGACAAACATAGCATGTTAACTGTGTCACTAGGTAATATTGCTTGTGGTAAAAACAACTCGTGCTTGGTGAATTGTACCTGAATTGGAAATTCTATGTATGAACTTTAGCGACCTAATGAGAAGCCATACTCTGAGCTTCCCTCTGTACAGCAACTCCTTAACTGAGTCTACCTCCTACAGACACCTCTTAAGACGTGTGAAGCTTTTACAGGGTGGCTCCCCCATCTGGGCAACGTGGGTCTTGTCAAAGAACTTAAATGCCCAGACAGCTATATGTATTGTGTGGACAGTTGCAAGGATGCCTGCAGAAGATGCTGTCTCACTGGTAAGCTGTGATTCCTATCCTTTATACTTAGAAGTAGCCTGAGGTTACAAAGATGGCCTATGATAATCTACTGATTCTAAATGTTTAATTTAGCAATTCTCAAAAGCATGGGCCACAGATTCCTGTGGATCCAAGACTCCTTCAGGGGGTTTACAAGGACAAAATTACCTATCTGGCTTTTATACCATGAGATTCGATGAACAGTACAAAAAAACATAGTAGGTAAGACTGCTGGCATCTTAGCACAAATCAAGGCGTGGCATCAAACTACAGTCATTGTATTGTTCACCATATACTCACAGTATAAAACAAAAACATGCCAGCTTCATTTACAAATGCCCTTGAAGAAGCAGTAAAAAAATATTTTCATGAAATAACTATCCTTGAGGAAATGTCTTTTTCAGTATGGTGTAACAAAACGGGAAGTGAACATAAAAGCATTCCTGTCACATAAAGAACTCAAAAAATTAAAGAATTACCACGTGATTTAGCAATTCTACTTCTAGGTATCTATTTTCAAAAGAACTGAAAGAGGGACTCAGATACTGATGATATATGACAGCATTAATACGATCTTTCCATTGTGTAATACAATGTGTCAATATTGGGAAGAAATGTGTTAACTCAACAAACCATTACCTTCCTAATGCCCACTGCACGTTACATCATCACAAGTGGATAAAAATTCATTCAAAATACAAAGCACACAAACAGATTTAAGAATATTTAAGTTCAATTTAAGAATATAAACTCCATTGATGTGTTTATTTTCCATTTTGATGTAATCACTGTGCACAACTTTGGGCTGTACCACAGGAAAATACTGTTAAATAATTCAAAGGAAACAAGTCTTCTTGCAAAATTTTAATACACTCTGATAATAGATTCATTCAGACACATTACACTTGGTATACTCCTGCTTTATGTCTTATTTTAAATTGAGCATTAAGGGGATATTAAGGGGATGAGGTATTTGTAAGTCAGCCAATATTTATAATGGTCTGGTGTTATTTCTATCTTTTATGAAATTTTTGCCCCCACCCCACCCTCAACTGAGCTGCTGTTATGTATTCTTGGCTATCACAATACTCATGACTTTGGGACTTTGAACTGCCAAGTATTTATAAAGAAGCATGATACATTCTGTGTGATCTCAATCACAAAAATGTATGCTGGGTTGCGTGTTTACACATAATGGACCTAGAAGGGTAAGTCAAACTGCAAGCTGCTTGGTGATTCTGGATTACTTTTGTGTTCACTGCTTCTTCTGTTTTTCAGTTTTCAATTACAGCACAATTAATTTTTAAAAGTTTGAAACAAAAATGTTATTTTAAAAACTTCAAAAAAATAAAAGTTCACTGACATGGTTTCAAATTCCACACTGCAAATAAATCTTCTAAGAAGCTTCAAGTTGTTGAAATTGGATATAGCATCAAAGAGTGTCTATAATTATTTTTAAAAATGAAGTAATTTTTAACTTAATACCCTCTGTTCCAAACACCTATTTGTTTGAGGGCAGATTTTCTTCATATACTTCAAGGAAAACAATTTCTGGCAACAGAATAAATACGGAAGCAGATATGAAAATCCTCCCATATTCTATAAAGTCATGACTTCAATGGCTTCCAAAATTATAGAACAATGTCCTACAGAAAATATGCTCCACTACGATTTTTGTTATTTTTCATGAAAAATGTTAACATGCAATGGGTATATTTTCAAACGTCCTCAATGTTAATTTCCAGTATGACGCTGATGGATTTGGATAATGGATGGCGGTGCAGTATAGCACAACAATGAGGATGTCATTTGGGATCCTCAATCTAAGAGTATAAAGGAGTTTTGAAATCAAAATATTTGAGAACAGTAAGCCTAAAAAAAACCGAGATGATTTTCAAGGTGGATGCTGTACTGATTTTAAAGCATATAAAGGGGCAGGTCACAGTGGCTCAGCGGCAAGAATGCTTGCCTGCCATGCCAGAGGACCTGGGTTCGATTCCTAGTGCCTGCCCATATAAAAAAAAAAAAGTATATTAAGAAAAAAATTAGATCAGTACATCAAACCAGTGATTTCACAAACTTAAAATTACTATTTGAGATAAGGCTAAGTAAAAAGAAATATACTGTACCAAAAAAAAAACAAACAAAAAATCAAGGCATATATACACATACGGCAAAAGTTGTGAAAGTGATCCACAACTGACTAAAGCTTGGGAAATGACATCCACTAGGATGGATATAATAAAAAAGACAGAAAAAAGACAGAAATGTTGGTGTGCATGTGAAGCAATTATTGATCAGAACATAAAATGGCATAGACTGCTTTGCTAAACAACCTGGCAGTTTCTCAAAAATGTTAAACACAGAATTATGGCATGATCTAACAATTCCATTCCTAGGCATATAACCAAGATAAATGAAAACCCAATGTCTACACAAAAGCTTATACACAAATTTCACAGAATTACTCATAATGAATAACTCAAATGTCCATTAATTTGATGAAAAGATAAACACAACATGGTATGCAGTAATACAAAGGCATATTATTCAACAACAAAGTGAATGAAGTACTGATATATACCACAACATACTGGGACCTTGAAAAACATTATGCTAAGTGAAAAGAGGCCTGTCACAAATATTCCATTTATATGAAATGTACAGAATAGGCAAATCTTATGACACAGAAAGAAGATGAGTGCTTGCCAGGTCTATGGGAAACAAAGAACACAGAGTGACTATTAATGCATACAAATTTCTTTCTGAATTGATGAAACTGTTTTAAAATTGATTGTGGTTATGATTGCCCAACTGTGTGAGTAAATTAAAAGCCAATAAATTTACATTCTAAGTGGGTACATTGTATGGTAGGTAAATTGTAGCTCAATAAAACTTTAAAAAAAACCATGTCAGTTTTTCTGTGCTTCTGGAGACAGAAAGTAGATAGTTCCCTAGGGCTTAAGGAGGTTGGGAGAAGAGGGTAGAAAATGGGAGTGATTTCTAATGGGTGAAAGATTTTTCTTGGGGGAAATGGAAATGTTTTAAAATTGACTGTGGTGATGGCTGCTGAATTCTGTGAATATACCAAAAACCACTGAACTGTATACTTTAAACAGTAAACTGTATGGTGCGTGAATTATAATACAGTAAAGTTGCTACTGAAGCAGGAACTAAGCTTTTCCCTCTGACTTACTTAGATTCCAGTCAGAAATTGTATCATCATCATCCATTTCATCATCATCATCATCTTCCTCTTCAATTCCATCTTCATCATGCTGTTGAGCTACTGTTCTTGATCGATGGAAACGTGGCCTTATATCCTGCTCACTATCAGGAATTGTTTCATCTTCTTCAACATCACCCTGTTTTTTAAAAACCACAAATTTCTGAGGACATTCATTTGTAAGCTAATTAATATATACATGAGTAAAGAATCAGAATATCCAATGATGAGTAAGACACAGTTTGAAGAAGTTCTAAAGAGTTCTGAAGTATAACTCTTGACCAAGAGCCACCCCCCGTGTAGAACATCTCCCCGTGGAATGAGAGTGGACTAACACAGCAGCTGTCACATTATCAGGCACCTCCAGCCACACTCACTACACCACCTCCTGCTGGCTGGTATCATCTAATTTACTTGAATCAAATTCAGACTGGCTTATTTAAGAAGCCATATTTTCAAATAAGCTCCAAATAATTTAAATGTACATCAACAGAAAATTAATGATAATGCTACTAGTACTAATGAAGATGGAATCTACCCAAGTTCATTGCTATGTTTGCTTATATTTTTAAATTTCTGTGGTATATTATATATAACAGTGAGTCTATTTATATAGGATCTATTTTGAATAAATGGTCTTGTTGGTCAAATTCAGATACTAAGTAAATGTAAAAATTCATCAGAAAAGTTTCCTTACCTTAAGCAGGATAATATCTATATCTGAATACTTCATGCCATTCACTAACACAGGAATCAACCTGTAAATGAATTAATGAAACAAAGATCTAAAGAGTGCAACAGAATTAAATTCTTACACAGTAACTTACAGTAATAGCTATATATATACCAATATTACCAATAAGACAACCACTGGTAATATTGTTTTAGATTGTATTCAGTGATGAGTCTGTGCCTCTCAAATGATTAATCCTTATATATCGCTTCAGTTTTCTACATATTCATGGAACCCATTGGATGCATCTTAGCAGGATAAGGTAGCTTACTAGTGGTGCTTAGAAATAAAAATTAAAACCAGAAAACAGCAATTTCTCCCCTCAAAGAATATCCCAAAAATACTAACAAACATCCTCAAAGAACGTTATTTTGGGTGTGGTGCATAGTCTGGGAATCCAACCAGGGTCTCCCACATGGAGAGCATTCTACCACCGAACCACACGTGCACCCTCAAATTCAAATTTTTAAAGCTCACTATTCTTTGGTATAACAGCCAAAAAAACCTAGAAATTATTAAAAGAACATAATTTGGGGCATGACTAAAGATAAACTACATTGAAGTGGGAAAAACAACAACAACCCAGATGTTAAACCCAAATTTGTGTTTAAAAAGAAAGAAAGAAAACTTATCCAGTTACTTGCACACACAGATCACCTGGAAAGGACAGACAAGAAACTGACATCTATGAAAAGGGGAGGGCACAGGCCTAAGAGAAACAAAACTTATTTGTTATTTCCAGACGGTGGAACATCTTTTAAAATTAGCCTATATTCAGGATTGTATTCCTTTTGTAATAATAAAAAAAAGTATTTAAACTATTAAAACATAGCCTAAGGAATTTATCCAGAAGTAAGAAGGCAAAATCAAAAGATCTTTATGAACAAAGTTATAGCTTTGTTAAAAAGAGATTTTAAATTTTAATTTATTAAGAAACTAAATTTCTGATAATAAAAGTTAAATAAATGAAGATAACACATCCACTCAAGTATTATGTAGTTAAAATAGAACCAAAATAGGGCGGGCCACGGTGACTCAGTGGCAGAGTTCTTAGCCTGTCCTGCTGCAGACCCGGGTTTGATTCCTGGTGCCTGTCCATGCAAAAAACAAACAAATAAAAAAAAAAACAAAAAACAAAACAAGAACCAAAATGACAGTAATATGGAATTCTAAGTATATATAGAATATGTATGACATATATTTTTTTTCAAAAATGATAACATAGGTAGAGGTCAAAAAACTAACTTCAGTTCTCTGATAGTTCTAAGTTTTGATTTTTTTTCATCCCTCTCATACACCTGAAAAAGTCTTCAGAGCATAAAAGATATGAGAGTTCTTTGAAAACACAGTGAAAATTCACAGCCCCATACTTCCAAATTCTACCTTTAATTTCCCTACCCAATGTTCTAGATGGTTTAGGGAAAGTATGAAGAGGCAAAAGAAACTCATATGCACTGAATGCCAGACACGCACACTCAACAAGTCAATTGTGGGCTTATCAATAAAAGTATCCTTTCTTATAATCTAGTGAGAAAGGTACTATGACTACCACTTTACAAATGAGAAAACTGAGGCTCTGAGAGATTACACTATTTACTTAAGGTCCTAACTAAGCTAATAAACAGGAGATTAAGGATTAAAATAGTTTGGCATGACTCCAAAGATAATTTTCTCTCTGCTACACCAGAGGTAAGAAGCCTCCCTCTGCATATTAATATCTTTAGACGTTGCTGAGGATTTACTTCAAATAGTCAGAAGCTGGAATGTAGAATAAAAAAAAATGAGGCCACCTCTGAGTACTACTATAACCAAATCAATGAGATAATTTTGCAAGCTGTCATTAAGTAAAGGAACGCTAATAGAGAAAAGGAAGCACTGGGATCTAAAATTCCTAGGTTAAGTTAAAGAGATGTGATTCAGCCAAACACCTCTCCTCACAAGTCTTTCTAAACTCTAACAGAGATTAACAATAATTCAACATTATAGCTACTACAACGTAATGACACGTTTAGAATATATAGACCCATGTTTTATAAGCTACAGGCATTTTGTTAGAAAACCACCAGGTCCACTTAGATCACCAGAAGTTAAATTACTGATAACCTCTGTCAATTATTTCAGGGAAATGGTGAGAACAGTTGTCAGACTAAAATACTAACGTGTTAACATGAGGTGGCAAAGAAGCAGACAGTGAGCCCTGTCTATACTATGGCATTTAACCACAAACTTTTTAATGGAAGCAACTGCAGCAAGTTAAATAATTGGGAAGAAGTATCAGGAAAGAATGGATGATAACAAAGTTACGCTTATCCAGACCTAAGTACCAACGACTGGTTAGGAAGGAGAAAACCCACGTGAAAATACATCCGTATGTTTTGGGATCACCTGTTTCCTCTATACAGAAGTCTTCAAAGCGAATGAAGGGAACCTCAAAAAATTACTAAAGGCTTCAAATAGTTGCCCTTGAAGGTATAAGGACAAGAAAGATCGGCAGATGGTGTGAATGGTACACCTGAAGCTGAAGACAGAATTTCTGCTGCCCTCCATCCACCCAAGTGTTTGGAGGTGGACCTTTCCCAACAGCAGTCAACAGCTTGTTTAAAGACACGTAATCCAGAGAGGAGAGATGGAAATCAGAAATGGAGAGAACATGAAAAGATCAAGGGCCTTGGCATGGTAGATGTACCTAATAAGGTGTGTATGAAATGAAGGACTGCTAAGGTTCAGAAAGTAAGAAACAAAGTTGTCAAGTGAGAATTAACTGTCACTTTGCAGCAATAATGAACTCTTCATTTCCAGCTTGCCATCATGCAAGACACACCGTTATTTCTGCACAGTCTAATTGTTCAGAAACATTCCCCCGAAGCTTCATATCGCCATTAAAACAAAGAGCTTTTTTTTTGGTTGTTGTTGTTTTTTTTAACATGGGCAGGCACCGGGAATCAAACCCGGGTCCTCTGGCATGGCAGGCAAGCATTCTTGCCTGCTGAGCCACCGTGGCCCGCCCAAAACCAAGAGCTTTTAACGTAACATTAGGGAAAGAGATACTAATATCAAGAATGGATGGTTACTGAGTATTTAAACATATGCTAGGCACTAGGTTAAACTAACTACCTTGCATGGGTTATTTCATTTAATCCATATGGCTGCCCTATGAGATAAATATTATTCTTACTTTTCTTTCCAGATGAGAACACTGACATTTAGAGAGTTTAATTAATTTGCTTTGTCCAAGGTCACCCAGGAAATTCAATGAAATTAAACCCAGTTTTTCTAAAATTAGTTCTTAAGAATAAAGGTGTGGAAAAAACCAAAACAATTTTGGGTAAGAAAAGAAATGAAGACCTGCTCTATCGGAGACAAAATTCACTATTTAACATACTATTATCAAAACAAAAGTCACACGCTGATGGCTCTAGCCAGTGACAAGCCTAACAATCCCACAGGAGTGGGAGAACTAAATTTCTAGAGTCATGACAGCATAATATCCAGAATGTTTAAAAGACACAGCAAAGTATGGACCATTCACAGGGAAAAATAAAGATCTACCAAAAGCCATCCCTGAGGAATCTGAAACACTGGAACTATCAGTCAAAGATTTTTAAATCAAGTCTTAAATATGCTCAATGATCTGAAAAAATTAATACACAGACTAAAGCTATATAAGAAAACACTGAACAAAATAAAAATAAATTACGAAAAGGATGGAGAACTCCTAGCTGAAAAGTACAGTATCTGAAATGGAAAACTCACTAGACAGATTTAACAGCAGACTGGAACAGGCAGAGGAAAGGACTGGAGACTGGAGACAAGACAACTGAAATCACACAGTGTGAAAAACGGAAAGAAAATTCATGAAGAAAAGTGAACAGACCTAAGGGGCCTGCAGGACACCATGAAGCAGACTAACACACGCATCACTCAAGTCCCAGGAGGATAACCAAGTGGGAAAGAGAGAAAAAGTGTTGAAGAAATTGTGTTGGTTTGAAATGATGTCTATACCCTAGGAAAACCATGTTTTAATCCTAATTCCATTTTGTAAAGGCAGCCATTTCTTCTAATCCCTATTCAATACTGTATGTTTGAAACTGTAGTTAGATCATCTCCCCGGAGATGTGATTAATCAAGAGTGGTTGTTAAACTGGATTAGCTAGAGGCATGTCTCCACCCATTTGGGGTGGGTCTTGATTAGTTTCTGACATCCTATAAAAGAGGAAACATTTATGAAATAGCCACGAGAAGTAGAGAGCCCCCCAGTGAGCAACCTTTGGAAACGAAGAAGGAAAATGCCTCCCAGGGAGCTTCATGAAAGGAAGCCAGGAGAGAAAGCTAACAGATGACACCGTGTTCACCACATGCCTTTCCGGATGAGAGAGAAACCCTGACCCTGTTCACCATGTGCCTTCTCACTTGAGACAGAAACCCTGAACTTCATCGGCCTTCTTGAAGCAAGGTATCTTCCCATGGATGCCTCTGATTGGACATTTCTACAGACTTGCTTTAACTGGGTCATTATCTCAGCCTTAGAACTGTAAACTAACAACTTATTAAATTCCCCTTTTTAAAAGCTGCTCTGTTTCTGATCTATTACATTCTGGCAGCTAGCAAACTAGAGCAGAAGTGATGGCCAAAAACTTCCCAGAGCTGATGAAAGGCATGAATAGAAGCATCCAGGAAGCTGCATGAATTCCAAGCTCACAGACTCGAAGAGATCTATACCAAGATACATTACAGTGACACTGTCAAAATCCAAAGACAAAGAGAGGAGTCTAGTAATAGTGAAGAGTGACTTTTTACATACAAAGGCACCCCAACAAAATTAATGTGCCCATGGAGGGCAGAAGACAATGGGAGGGTGTATTTAAAGCCCTTAAAGAAAATATCTACCAATCAAAAATTCTATTATCCAGCAAAATTATCTTTTAAAGGAGAACTTGAAACATTTATAGATAAAAGCTGAAACAACGCATTACCGGAAGACTTGCCTTATAAGAAATGACAATAAAAGGACACTAAAAAAAGTCACTCAAAGCCATTAAGAAGATAAAAAGAACACTGGTTAAGATAATAATCACATAGGTAAATATAAAATCCTGTATTATAGCACTTTTGGTTTGTAACTGCTTCTCAACAGAAAGGTGTGCAAAATAACATTAAAATCTCTACTAACATGGACCTCACCTTTAGATATAGTTCCCCCTTGGCCAGGAGCATCTGCATGTGATGCTTTTAGTCGTTTTCCCTCCCCTCAACTGATATTTCTTCTGTAATATTCTAAATACTATAGAACCTAATGAGCTCAGTGGAAAATTTATAGTTCTAAATACCTACACTGAAGAACAAAGATCTCAATTCAGAGAAAACCAAGAGGAATTTCACAAGTGGAAAATCTAGAAAAAGTAGAACCAATAAACCCAAGTGAACAGATGGAAGGAAACAACAAAGATTAGTGTGTAGATAAATGAAATAGAGAACAGCAAAACAAAAAACAAAAAACAAAAAACCAAGGACACTGAAAGTTGCTTCTTTGAAAAATATCAATAAAATTGACAAACTGACAGAAGAGACAACACAAATAAAATAAAATAAAATCAGGAATGAAAGTGGGAACAAAACTACTGACTTAACAAGAAAAAAGGAGGTACTAAGAACCATTATAGGCAAACAGCAGAAAACATGGATTAAATCAACAAATTCCTAGAATCACATAAACTGCTTAATCTGAAAGAAGAATAGAAAATCTCCACAAGAAAATGAATCAGTTACTGAAAATTTCCCAACAGAGAAAAGTCCAGGGATAAGATGGCTTCAACGCTGAATTCTATCAAACATTTAAAAAGATTTACCTAACACCAATCTTTCTCAAATTCTTTCAAGAAATAAAAGAGGAGGGATTACTTCCCTTGTTCCCAGATACCAAAGTTAGACAAAAACAGTACAAGAAAATTACAGACCAATATAGATGCAAAAATCCTCAACAAAATTCTGGCAACCCAAATCCCAACAACATGTTAAAAGGATTATACAGCATGACCAAGTGGGATTTATTCCAGGAATGCAAGGATGGTTCACATAAGAAAATCAATGCAATAAACCACATTATTGGAATGAAGGGAAAAAACCCACACGGTCATCTCAGTTGATGCAAAAAAGGCATCTGACAAAATCCAACACTGTTCCATGATTAAAACATTCAGAAAACTAGGTATAGAGAGTGGAACTGTCTCAACCTGATAAGGGTAATTAATGAAAAACATACAATAAAAATTTAATCAATGGTGAAAGAATGAAAGCTTTCCTTAATGATCAGGAACAAGACAATGATACTTGCTGTCACCATTGTTAACTCAATATTGTGCTGGAGGTCCTAGCCATAGAAACAGTCAAGAGAAAGAAATATAAGGTATTCAAACTGGAAAGGAAGAAATTATTCCTATTTGCAGATGGCATGATCCTGTATGTAGAAAACCTCAAAGAATTAACAAGAAAGACATGAGAAGTAATACATGAATGCAGCAAAGTTGCAGAGTACAAGTTAAACATGCAGAAGACAGCTGGGTTTCTATTTACCTGTAATGAACAATCTGAAAAGGTAAAAGTAACAGTTATTGTCAATGTACTTAATATCAAATTATTCACTTAAAAATGAAACACATACATGAAACAGTACAGTACTTGTGGAAAACACACAAAAAAGCACAGATTATATCTAGGCCCCAAACAGGTAACAGAATTTAACATCATCCCTTGCTACATTAGTTCTTTCTATGTGAGTTCATATTAATAGGAGTGTTCTCATTACAGCTGAAACAATCTGATTCTTAAGCAAACTTTTTTTGTTTATACACAGAAAGTCTGGTTAAGAGAGCTAGGAAGAACAAGTGTTCTAATTATGCATTTTTCTCAGTATCAGATTGATGCTGATGCATTCTTTCATCCTGTCAACACCTTATTTCACTTCAGAATAGAAGCAGTTTTGTTTTATATTAAAGATGGTTCCCAAGGGGTGGGGCAAATGGCAGCATAGTGAGGTGTGGAATTTAATTTAGTTCGTCCTCCAGAGCAGCTAGTCAACAGCCAGGAACAGTACAGAACAGCTGCTGGAGGAACCGACCTGGACCGGGTGGAACAGCTGACATCCCACAGACAACTGTAAGTTCCCCAGGCCCTGGAGGCTAGCACCCCTCCCCCACAGGCACTGTAGGCTGGTTCCCAAGGGGAAAGGAGACTGATTTTACTAGCAGCAAGGGCTTAGCTGAACCAAGCTCCAACTGAGGAATCAACAAATTTGACTACTGAAAAAGACCTCCAGCACAGATAAACCTGGAATAAGCACTAAAGGGACTAGGAGCTTTTACTTGGGCAGAGAGGGGGTGGGCTGAGGAAAAAAAACAATGAAAAACAGGCTTTTTGAGTTCGACAGCATAAAATACTGAAAAAGGGCTGACCCTAAGAAAATGAGGTACACAGAGTCTAGAGCCACCTACCAACTTAAACCCTTGATTGACAAAAAAAGAAACAGGGGTCTGGCTTTTGCTGTTTTTTTAAAAAAATACTTCTTAACAGTTCATTAGATAGAACTACAAGCGCTCTCAGGCTCCAGTACTGTTCCAGGCAAAGAAGGAATTAAGCTTGTCCAAGAGACAAAGTAACTAGTCAAGTGTAAGTGAGTTTGCTAAAGGATGTATTCTCCCCAATAAAGATGGGGTGTGGGGCGGGCCACGGTGGCTCAGCAGGCAAGAATGCTTGCCTGCCATGCCAGAGGACCCGGGTTCGATTCCCTGTGCCTGCCCATGTATTAAAAAAAAAAAAAAAAAGATGGAGTGTGGCCCAGCTGAACAAGAACCTCTCCTTCAAGGAATTCAGGACTCGTACTGGAAAACTGAAGCAAGTAGAGCTACCATGTTACCTAACCTCTGTCTCAACATCTTTCTGAGAGAGAGAGTCTGCTGAAATTAAAGACATAGCATAATTTTAAATTGGTGGGAAGCTGTGGGCAGACAAGCACCACATGCTGAGCAGGAAAAAAACAGAGTCTAGAGGCTTCACAGGATAGTCTGACAACCTGTGGGGTCTCACCCTCAAGGAAAACCAACGCAGGTGACTCCTGCCTCCCAGGAGGTGGGCCTATTTGGTCTGTGAAAATATCACTGGGATCTAAAATACCTGAGAAGACCCTCCTCAAAAAAACAAAAAACAAAAAACAAACAAAAACTCCATGTAGTCAGGGCAAGAAACAGTAAAACAAGAACTGAAAAATTCTGATCAGTTAAACAGAGCCTACGCTAGATGTCTAGAACAAGGTGGACTGAGTATCAAAGAACAAAGAAACAAAGCCACCCAGTAAGAAAATCCGAGGTGAAAGAGTGAAAACAACCTCCAGAATAACATTTAAGGAAATCAAATGCCCAAATGCCAGTAAAAAAATAACAAGTCATATGAGTAAAATCGAAGATATGGCCCAAAGGAACAAACCAACAATTTAAATGAGATATAGGAGTGTAGAAAGAGTAAAGGTAAAAAGAGAGAAAAAAATTTAGATATGACAAATGAAATCCAAAAAACAAAAATGGGAGAAGAAAGTACTGACCTCATAGTACTAACACTGAAATGACAATAGATTAAATTCCCCAGTCTGGCAGAACGGATTGAAAAACAGGACCCATCTATATACTGTCTCTAGGAGACTTATTTTAGACCCAAGGACAAAAATAGGTTGAAAGTGAAAGGTTGGGAAAAGATATTTCAAGCAAACAACAATCAGAAAAGAGCAGGAGTAGCTATACCAATATCTGACAAATAAAACTTCAAATGCAAAACAATTAAAAGAGACAAAGAAGGAAAAGCAACAATTCAATAAGAAGACATAACAATCGTTAACCATCTGTGCACCTAGCCAGAGGGCTCCCAAGTAGGCGAGGCCAACACTGAAGGGAGAACAGACACCTCTACCACAATAGTTGGAGACTTCAGTTGCCCGCTCTCATCAATGGATAGAACATCTAGGCAGAGAAACAATGAAGAAACAGAGAATTTGAACATGAACAAGAAATGAATTAAACTTAACATTTACAGAACATTACACCTCCACAATGGCTAGATACACATTTTTCTCAAGTGCTCATGGAACATTCTCAAGGACAGACCATATGCTGGGTCACAAAGCAAGTCTCAATAAATTGAAAAAGACTAAAATCATACAAAACACTTTCTCGGTTCATAATGAAATGAAGTTGGAAATCAGTAACATGCAGAGGGCCAGACAAGGAGGCTAAGCAACACACTATTAAACAACCAGTGGGTCAAGGAAGAAATTACAAGAGAAATCAGTAAATATTTTGAGGCAAATGAAAATGAAGACACAACATCAAAATTTACGAGATGCAGCAAAAGGAGTGCTAAGAGGGAAATGTATTGACTTAAATGCCTATATTAAAAAAGACCAAAAAATTAAGGGATTAACTGTTCACTTGGAAGAATTAGAGAAAGAACAGTAAACTAAGCAGAAAGTAAACAAAAGGAAAGAAACAACAAAATTACAGCAGAAATAAATGAAACTGAGAACATGAGAACAAGCAAGATCAACAAAACCAGAAGCTGGTTCTTTGAGAAAATCAAAATCAATGGACCCTTAGATAGGCTGGCAAAAAAAAAAAAAAAAAAAAAAGGATGCAAATAAAATTAGAAATGGAAGAAGAGACCTAACCATGGACCCCTCAGAAATAAAAAAGGTAATGAGGATATTATGAGCAACTATATGCTAATAAACTAGACAATGCAGATGCAAAGACAACTTCCCAGAAAGGCATGTGCAGCCAACACTGACTTGAGAAGAAATAGAAAACAACCTTAAGAAACCAAGCACAAGTAAAGAGACTGAATCCCTCATCAAGAAGCTCCCAAAACAGAAACATCTAGGACCAGATGGCTTCATGTGAATTTTACCAAAGATTCAAGAAATAACAGTACCAATCCTACTCAAACTCTTCAAAAAAAAATGAAGAGGAGGAAAAGCTACTTAACTCATTCTGTGAAGCCAACATCACCGTAATAACAAAGCCAGACAGACACTACAAGAAAATTATAAACCAATCTCTCTAATGAATACAGACACAAAAATCTTCAAAAAAAACCAAAACCAACCAAACAAACCAAACCTACAAACTGAATCCAGCAGCACACTAAAACAATTACACACCATGACCAAGTGCGACTTATTCCAGGTATGTGAGGCTGGCTCAACATAAGAAAATCAATGAGTGTAATACACCATATCAACATGTCATAGCAAAAAAACCATGTGATCATATCGATTAATGCAGAAGAGGTGTTCCTTTCTTGATGAAAAGACTTCAAAGAATAGCTACAGAAGGGAACTTCCTCAACATGATAATGAGTATATATGAAAACCCACAGCTAACATCATCCTCAATGGGGAAAAACTGAAAGCTTTCCCTTTAAGATCAGGAACAAAAGATGCCCACTGTCACCACTGTTATTCAACATTGTGCTGAAAGTTATAGCCAGAGCAATTAGACAAGAAAAACAAATAAAAGACATCCAAACTGAAAAGGAGGAAGTAAAATGCTATTTGCAGGTGATATGATACTGTACGTTGAAAATCCTGAAAAATCTACAGCAAAGCTACTAGAGCTAATAAATGAATACAGCAAAGTATCAGGGTACCAGATCAATGCCCCGAAATCAGTAATGTTTCTATACACTAGTGATGAGCAATCTGAGAAGGAAATCAAGAAAATAATTTCATTTACAATAACACCCAAATTGATTTACAGTCAATGCAATACCAATTAAAATCCCCAAAATTTACTTTGCAGAAATAGAAAAAACAACAACCAAATTTATTTGGAAGTTTATGGTGCCCCGAAAGGCTAAAAATACCTTAAGAGAAATGAAGTGGGAGGCCTCACATTACCTAACTTGAAAGCATATTATGAAGCTACAGTAGTCAAAACACAGTATGGTACTGGCAAAAAGACAGATATATTGATTGACCAATGGAATTGAACCAAGTGTTCAGTAACTGACCCTCTATGTTATATGAGTACTGACTACCATACGCAAAAGAATGAAAGAGGATCCATATCTCATACCCTATACAAAAATGAATTCAAAATGGACCAAAGACCTAAACATCAGAGAATTGCCTATGGATTGCCTTTGATAAGGTAGGCAAACCAACCCACCTGGGACAGAACAGCCTCTTCAACAAATGGTACTTGGAGTACTGACTACCCATACGCAAAAGAATGAAAGAGGATCCATATCTCATACCCTATACAAAAATGAATTCAAAATGGACCAAAGTCCTAAACATCAGAGCTAAGATCATAAAACTTCTAGAAGAAATTATAGGGATATATCTTATAAATCTTCTTATGGGAGGCAATTTCCTAGACCTTACACCCAAAGCATGCGCTTTGAAAAAAAAAAAACAGATAACTGGGAACCCCTCAAAATTAAACACTGATGCATCAAAAGAAAAAGTAAAAAGGCAGCCTACATAATAGCAGCCAATATTTGGAAACTACATATAAGGGTTTAGTATCCAGAATATATGAAGAGATTTTTCAACTCAACAACAAAAAAGACAACCAACCTGTTTAAAAAAATGGGCAAGACATGATCAGACACTTCTCAGAAGAAGAAATACAAATGGCTAAAAAGCAAATGGAAAGATGCTCAACTTCACCGGCTATTAGGGAAACGCACATGAAAACCACGAGACATCATTTGACACCCACCAGGGACCATCATTGAAACAAAAACAAAAAATAAAAAGCACAACAGTGCTGGAAAGGATGTGGAGAAAGAGGCACTCTTATCCACTGTTGGTGGGAATATAAAATGGTACGACTGCTCTGGAAGGCAGTCTGGCAGTTCCTCATGAATCTAAGTATAGAACTGCCATATGATCCAGCAATCCCAATACCAGACACATATTTAGAGGAACTGAGGGGCAAGGACACAAATAGACATTTACACATCAATGTCTGTAGCAGCATTATTTATGTGTGCCAAGATATGGAAACAGGCCAAATGTCCAATGGATGAGTGGCTAAACAAGCTGTGGTACAGACGTACAATGGAATACTATGCAGCTGTTAAGACAGAATGAAATCTTGAAGCATGTAACTGCGTGGATGAACCCTCAGGACATTATTCTGGGTGAAATTAACAAAAATAAAAGGACAAATACCGTGTGATCTCACTAATATGAATGAACAATGTGAACTTTGAGGGTTGAAGTTAAGTACACAGTTATTAGGAAACAGAGATAAGGTAGAGATTGCACATTTGGTGCTGAAGGAATACAGATTGTGCAACAGGACTGACTGTAAAAACTCAGAAATGGATAGCACAATACTACCTGATTATAGTACCATAATATAAGTACACTGAATAAAACCAATGTGGGTATGATTGTGGGAGAAGGGCTGGGGGAATATATGAAATCAGGAGGAAAGACAGAGGATAAAGACTCAGATGATACAACTTAGGAATGCCTAGAGTGGTGATTAAATGTACAAATAAAACATGTTTTTATGTGAGGGAAAATAAGTGAATGTCAACACTCCAAGATGTTGAACATGGATGGCATACAGGAAAAAGTACAATCAGTGCAAGCTGGGGTCACAGTCAACAGTAACACTGTAATGTGCTTCCACTGATCGTAACAATGGCACTGTGTCAAAACTTAATGTCAGTAAGTGGGGGGTGGGATATGGACTTCTTGTGGAAGAAATGAAAATGTCTTCCTAAAGATTATGGTGGCAAACTTATATCTATACATTTAGGTTGGAATATATGATATGTGAATAAAACTGTTTAAAAATTAGAGGGAAAAAAAAAGGTTCCCAAATACTGGTACATAAGACAGAATACAAACCTAGTTAGTCATTACTAGCTTCAGTTGTTTGCATCAATTAGCACAGTTAAATAGGAAATGCTAGTCACTTTAATAATCTTTGCTTTAATAATGTTCCTACTTGCTTTAATAATGTTTAGATGTTTACAAATAATGACACTGAACACCTACTGATTTCCCGAATGTTAATAGTTTTGTTTTCATTAACAGAAGCTTTGTAGTTATTATAATAATTAACATATGCTAAACTAAGGTGAATTTTATAATTATACGACCTGACAGCAGGCATATCATAAAAGGGACATAAAAAATTAGGGAGGACCCCCTATGTGGGACATGACATCCAGGGGTGAAAGTCTCCCTGGCCACGTGGGAGAGGACTCTCAGGGATAAATCTGGGTCTGGCACTGTGGGATCAACAATTCCATCCTGGCCAAAAGGGAGAAAAGTGTAATTAATAAAGTTTCAGTGGCAGAGAGAGTTCAAATAGAGTTGAGAGGCTACTTTGGAGGTTGCTCTTACGCAAGCTTCAGGTAGACCTTGCTACCTGTCATAACCTGCCAACCCCCAACCAGGACCATTCCAGTCAATCCTAAAGAACACCTAGGGCAATATATAAGATTCCACAAGGGTTCCATGCACTACAGTAACTTTCCAAAAACCTACAACCTCTAGATGGATCCCTGGACTAAATAAGTCCTAAAACTTAGAGGGCCCAACCTCTCCAGAACATCCGATAGTTCCATCTCCCTACCTATCACCTATCAGTGACAGACCCTTCTGACATGAAAAAGTTGGAATGGCCATAGCCCAAACACCCCTAAAGAGAGGGATGGAAAGAGCAAGGTGATGGTGGAGTTACGTAGAGAAGATAGGATTTAACAAGTGATTATGAATGCTGAGTCATTAAATTGATATCTCCTGTAGTCTCTAGCATTTTAGAGCAGCTACAAGTAAAAACCTAAAATTGTGAAATTGTAACCCACATCAAAGTGTGAAATATGTTCTACAACTAATTGTGGTACTGTGCTTTGGAATTTATAACTTTTTTGTATATATGTTATTTTTCACACACAAAAAAGGGAAAAAAGCCAATTGTGATGATAAAAAAATATTTAAGTCTTCTAGCCTCCGATATTCTGGAGCTGCTAGAAGGAAAAATATGAGAGGATTGTGTGGTAGCCCATGACAAACCCTGGGATCTGCCCTGTATGGTAGCCCATGACAAACCCTGGGATCAGGTGCCCTGATCTGCACCTGTTGAAGCGTGCTTTGAAAACTACTGTTTTTTTTTAATCTCTTTGCGTTGCATATATGTTATACTCTACAATAAAAAAAGTTAAAAATTAAAAAAAAGTTAAAAAATTAGGGAGGAAAGCAAGAATAATTAGTACATAGATTCCTTAAAAAAAAAAATCCATTTAGCATATCAACCTGAACTTTAGTCTTAAATAAACTTCAGATTGACTAGAAGAAAACATAGGTGGAATTCCTGTTTCCTTCGTAGGGAAGAATTTTTTAGAAAAGAAAGGTGAAGAAAGTAGCGACACGACCATAAGAAAACGTAACATTCATATACCGTAATCATCTGTCCATTAATATTACACAAGGGTTTTTTGCCTATCCAGTTGGCAAACAAAATTATAATTAATTATAATTAAACGCTGTAATAGGATGGACACTGTTGGTGGGGTGTAAATTGGCATAATTTCCCTGGATAGCAATTTGGAAGATTCATGAAGAGCCTTTAAAGTGTTTGTATCCTTTTAGTAAAAATTACTCCTAAGAATCTGACTCGACAGAAACAATCAGTTATGGACAAAGACGTTTATTCCAGGATTATTTATAAGGAAAACAAACAAACAAAAAAAGGGAAACACCCTAAACAATCATTATCAGAGGAAGTCAATTATATAACCATTTAACCATGGTGTGCACACCATGATAGATTCTTACACAGTTGTGAAAGCTTTATAGAGCAACAACACAGCGGAAAGCTCAGAACACAATTACTGAAAAGAGCAAACCGCCAATTAGTATAATCAAATTTTTAAGTATTAATTATAACCTAACTGCCTGCCATGTTAAGCTCTTTATGTGTCATAAGTTAATGTCCCCCCAACACTCTGATATTATATGGTATTTGAACAGAAAAACAAGCCAGTACCTCAAAAATACTAACTGATGATTTCAGGGTGGTGAAAATTGAAGAGATTCAAAATTTTCTATATTTTAATTTTCTTCCATGAGTCTGTATTATTTATTTTCAGAGGAAGGTAAGTATTATGTTAAAAACTGACTTAAGAGCACTCTTTGGATTAAAAACAGGCTTAAACGTAGGTTAACTAAAAATTCCACTGTCATAACTAAGAGGACATCATTTTGGGGGAGGAGGTCCATTAGAGTGTCTAAAAAAAAAAAGGATTATAAATAGAAGAGAACTATTGTCAGAGATACAGTATTTATTGTTTTAGAATAAACAATCCTCCCATAATTGAAAAAAAAAGTAATTGCTGATTGAAAAATCTTTTTACTTATGCCAATGGTAAAATTAAGTCTGACTTCTTTAGAGCCTCATTCCCTAAGGGCAGAAGAATGCAACCTAAAAATATAAAAGTGAGAAATCACTGTGAAGAAATTAAAGAGTAAGACAGCATTTAAAAAAAGGAACACTTACTTAGGAAGATGTCTTATGAGTACATCTTTGCATATTGGTTGCTCAGCCAAAGTGAGCCAAAATTCACAAGCTTCTAAAGCCACATTTTCATCCTGATCTTGAGTCCTCTGCAGCATGTACTGTAAACAAAGGAATCTTATTATTATGAAGTTTAAATCATAAAATTAAAATAAACTCAGTCCTGCACCACAAGGTAACAGTCCTCTGTGATGGTCTCGTGCCTTACAGTGGTTCTCAACCCAGACTTTGGATTATTTTTAAAACCTTCTTAGGTGATTCTAAAATTCAGCCAAATTTAACAACCACTGCTCCGGAATGGTGCCCAACGAAAAGTGTTCAGAGCATGTACTATTCATCTGCTTATGAAGAGGAATATCTTGTTTTATGAAACCAGAGATCGAAATGTATTAATATTCATATATAAGCCTTTTTGAAAAACTCAAAAGAACACTACTATAATATATAGCCACTGGAGATTTTTCTTGTAACATGTATATATATTCAACTTACAAAAGTTAAAATTTTTCATTTTTCAAAAGCAGCAATTTGTTAGGGTGAGTTAATTTATAATTTCCAACAAAATAGGGTTTATCACGTCCTCGGAAGATGCCAAGCCTCTAAGAGAACATGTTACCCCCAAATCTCTTCACAGGCAGTGTTTAACCTTCTTTAAGAAAGTCCTGCTCACAGAAACAAAATAAAGACAATCCTAAAAATACTCATGTGCTTTCCCAGTTTACCTGGGGCTGGAACTGGGGTGAACCGATGAATTCTTTGTACATTATCCTCTGATGGATCAATTTTTGAAACGTGATGTAACATGTTGAGTTATGTGAAACCTAATAGTTATAGTTATCACAGGCCAGTCTCTCTATATGCCATATCATGTCCTACTCCTACTGTGCAATGCCGGAGAAAGAATTATAGCTTTACAAATCAAACTTGCAAAAATAATAATAATAATAACAGCAAATAATAAATAAAGGCTTCCTCAGGTCTGCCCTAACCCTAGAAACTGGTAAAATGTCTTTAACCTTCAGTTTAATTTCAAACCGTTTCACTAAACTTTCAACCAATGCCATCTGACTCTTCTCAACACGGCAAAGAGCAAACAGGCTCTCCAAAGGAAACTCCCTCCAGCACACGCGACCACGTGTCCCATCTTTACGACTGCCTTTCCTCACATCTCAGGAAAAGGAGCTGCTGCACATCACGGATGGCAATCTCGGCATAAGCCTTAAGCGCCACCTTTTAAAACAGATACTCCCTATTTATTCCCTTTCCCATACCACATGGGCCTGCGGAAGTGAAAGGGAGGTTGCAGACAATATACTAGTATCTGCACACATTACACACATGCACTATTGAAAACACTTGCAAAGCTGGTGATACATACAACTCAAACCCAGCAATATAAAAATTAGGTGGCAGAGTTTGAACCAGCAGTATTTAGTACTGCATATACAATAAATTCATTCTAATTAACTATTATATATTCTTTAAAAAAAAATATGGCTAAGTTGTGGGAAGCATACACACAACTTTCTAGTAAAATTACTTTAAACATACAGGGACTGAAAGAGATTCTTTAAAAATTTAAATGTTTTCCTGGAAGTAAGTATAATGGTTATGAGTCTTTTCTACTCAGAATTGCCACAAATCACAATTTAACAAGTAAGGGAAAGAAAGTAAACTGTTTAAACTCCAATGCCACAAGAATTTATCAATCTCCCAAAGGCTGATTTACCATTCAACCTATATGTAGTAAACACAATCGAAATGACTCCTAGCTACGCAGGCTAAAAGCTATCTATTCTTTTAAATAATTTTTCTCCTTCTAATTTCATAACTCTCAAGAAAAATTACCATGCAGATAATTTAAAATTTTAAGACAACCGTAACTATTTTTCATACCTGCCCTCCATACAACTGTGTTAAATAAATGGGAAAACGTGATTTCGCACTATAATTCAGTGCCCTTTTTCCTTGGGAGAAAGAGGTTTACCTCAACTATATTATGCATGTGGGGAAGCAGGCGATCCATTCGAACTTCCAGCAACATAACGAGAGCTCGGCACACATTTTTCCGTACCTCTGGTTCTTCATCACCGGCCAATGCAAAGAGATTCTATCACACAAGAAAACATATTTTTTTCATAGTTTAAAAATCCAGTACATTAGAAAGGTTTGCATATACTAATGAGTAATCTGCAGGTTGGTGACATTTAAAAGACATTCTTTCTGTTCTAAGGGTAGGATCAGTTTATTTTGAGGTCATTTTAGTTTGCAAGAACAAAATCATGTGGTTAGGACACGGGTTTTCATTCAGTTTACCCAGAAGAAGAGAAAAATCACTAAAATACAATTTGATTTGCCCCTCAAATGAACTCACAAGTGAGTATTTCTACTAACCCTGATTCTTGAGCTGGTAATAGGTATAAATTCCGTAAAAGCATCAATAATTGGGAAATGTATACTGACTCTGTAACAACCCTAAGCTGCTACTGTTCAGAGTTAACCAAAGAAAATAGAGCTAATGAAAAGTAGTAATCTTACACTCTTCCTAACAAGCTTCTCCACAAGCTAAAAAAGAATGTCTGAACAGACAACAGACTATTTCCTTTAATCTTCACAACTCCAAGATGCTATTATTCAATTTTATATGTAAGGAAATGGAAGTTTAGAATTTAAACAACTTGGTAGCCCGTGGGAGTACCTGAATTTGGTTTTCCTGAAATCAAGTATACACTCATGTTAATATTCAGATAAGCTTTCCTCCACCAGAATAACAAGTTGTCTCCCCTAGGGGTTACAAGTGTGGATGTGAGAAGAAAAAAACACACTCACACACTCACATTAAAAGCAATAAACATATTAAAAAAAACCCAAGAAAATCCCCACTATATCCTATTGTCTTTTCTCAGGAAATCACAGAAATATCTTCAAAAGGATGAACCTAAAATCATGTACTGAGAAAGTGGAAAGATGATGCAGTTCAATGACCAAATATATGAAGTGTGGCTGTTGCATTTAAAAAAATATATTTTTATTATAAACATACAAACATTTTTGACATACAAACATTCTTGACATGGTTACAGTCAATGGCTCACAGTATCACATAGTTGTGTATTCATCACGATGATCATTTTTTTGAACATCTGCATCTCTCCAGCCAAAGAAAGAAAAAAGAAAAAACTCATACATGCCATACCCCTTTCCACTCCCCTTCACTGACCACTAGTATTTCAATCTATTCAATTTATGTCAACCTTTGTTGCCCCTATTATTTGTTTATTTCTTACCCATATTTTTTACTCATCTGTTCACACTGCAGATAAAAGGAGGACCAGATAAGGTTTTCACAACCAGTCACCCTGTAAAAGCTCTATCATTACACAATCATCTTCAAGAATCAAGGCTGCAGGAACACAGCTCTACACTTTCAGGTACTTCCATCCTGCCACTCGAATACACCTTAAAGTAAAAAGGGGATATCTATATAATGTGTAAGAATAACCTCCAGGATAACTTCTTGACTCTGAAATCTCTCAGCCACCGACACTTTGACTCATTTCTCTCTTTCCCCCCTTTGGTCGAGGTTTTCTCAATTCCTTGATGCTGAGTCCCAGTTCATGTCAGGATTTCTGTCCCATGTTGCCATGGAAGTTTACACCCCTGGGAGTCATGTCCCATGCAGAGAGGAAGAAGGGCAGTGAGCTTGCTTCCACATCTGAGCAACAAAAGAGGTTCTCTGGGGGTGACTCTTTGGCCTAATTTTAAGTAAACTTAGCCTGTCCTTTACAGAGATAAATTTCATCAAGACTGAGGGCTTGGTCTGCTGATCTGGCTGATCTCGCTGCTTTCAGGAATATCAGGAATTCTCCAAATGGGGAAGTTGAATTTTTCCCCCTTTCTCCTCATTCCCCCAAGGGGACTCTCCAAATACTTCTTTATTCACTTTTCAAACCACTCTAGGATTTATCAGGGCATCATACTAACCTGGACAAACCTACAAAATCTCATACCCTATTCAAGATTTCATGTACTTATGGTGTTCAATTAAACTGTCCATATGAGTTAAATTAGGAAATGCACTAGTCAAAAGATAAATTTGACTCTAAACATTTCTTGCTTTAGTCTCACACAGAAGTTGAAATTCTAAAATATGAATGACCGTCTACTTTCAACACCCTGCAATACTGACATTCCTTTGCTCTCATGCAAAAACATTTTTAAATTTGGACAGTCCTTTTCTTTCACTAATTTCACTCAGCATAACGTCCTCAAGGTCAATCCACATTGTTACATGCTTCATGACTTTATTCTGTCTTTCAGCTGTGTAATGTTTCATCGTATGTTTGTACCACAGCTTGTTTAGCCACTTGCCTGTTGATGGACATTTGGGTTGTTTCCATCCCTTGGCAATTGTAATTAATGCTGCTATAAACATTGGTGTGAAAATGTCCATTTGTGTCTTTGCCCCCATATCCTCTCAATCAATACCAAGCAATGGTATTGCTGGATCATGACGATTCTCACTTTATTCTATGCCTAGGATAGTAAGATTTCCCTAAGTCCTGCCTTCAAATTGGAAGTTTTGGAAATATGTAATTTCTCTTTGAATGAGAGGTATTTTACAAAGCCAGAGAAGAATACTATGCTCTTCCAGCAAGATCTGCTTATATGTTAGATATACATCCTTCATGAAATTTGATACTGTCTTACATTTTATTAAAGTATTTCATTAAATCACTCTAGAAAATAACATCTGAGTGAGGAATGTCCAGTATTATCACTCACAGCTGCCACTTTAGTTATTAGTATCACTGAATGAAAATCCAGCTTTGCCAAGGTATGTGTTACAGCAATGTTATCAGTAATCAAAACCCTCTTCATCACTATTATGTCAGACTTAGCAGACATAACATCACCCCTGATGAAAAACACTAACTGAAGATACCAATTAATCCATTCATTTAACAAATATTTACTGAGGGCCTACCTGATATCAGACCTTATTCTAAGTAAAGAGGAGTTAGCCGTGAACAGAGAAAAATTCCTGTTTTCAGAGCTTATATTCTATTGGGGGTGGGGAGTAAACAAATTAAGAAAACATATGGTATGTGAGACTGTCACAAAGGCTAAGGGGAAAAATGAAACAGGGAAGGGAAAAGGGAATGTTGACCTTCACATGTTACTTTGACTGTCACTATGGGACCTACTGCCCTGAAGAGAAGTCTTTCTGGCATTTCTGCAAACTGTACTCTAGCATAAGATGACTTACTATACTTAGATTTGTATAAAACAACGCTTCTCAAACTATCTATGGCTAAGCACTAGTCTTTTTTTTTTAATTTCTAAGCCACTGCTATAAAAATTTTTGATGCTCACTTTCAATTTCCCTTCTCATTTCATCATGTTGGACTAGCACTAGTTGTAGCGCTGCTCCTTGAGAAGGAATGTGGTAAAATACAAGTAGTTTAACTGATCTAAATTTATGTAAAATGAATAGGACTGAGACTCTGAAAGAACAAAGAGTAACAGATAAAACAACAATCCGAGAAAGCTCCAAGAATCTACCAGAAGTCTATGGCTTTTGTAGGATGTAGAAACTAGCTGAAATTTTGTAGGATTATCAAGTACCATGGAGATATTAACATGGTATTTAACACAAATGCAAAGTGTTTGTAAAAATGTGAACTGTTCTAGCTCTGCTTCCTAGTTCTATGGAATTTCTATTTTCAGAGAATTTATTTTGTTCTAAATTATATTTCCTTATAAAATATTGGCATGTCCACCACTGTTCCCTTAAGCTGGCAAAAATACTAAGAGGAAATATGACTATAGTTACAATTGTTACTACGTTTAAAAGTAATAGCAGCTAACTTGTACATTGCTTACTCTGTGGCAGACATTGTTCCAATTTATTTACATGAACTATCTTTAAAACAATCTGTGCTAGTTTGAAACTGTTATGTATTCCAGCAAAGATTGTTAAATTAATCCATTCACGTGAGGGCAGACAAATTGTAGGTGAAACCTTTTTATTAGGCTATTTCAATTGATATGTGACCCAGCCCATTCAAGGTGGGTCTTAATTCTTTACTGGAGTCCTTTGTGAAGAGGATAAAAGACAGTGAAAGCCCAGACAGCTTAGAGAAAACACCAGGGGAAAAACTAGCAAGGACCCACAGGAGCTGAAAGAGAAAGCCACTGAAGTCAGAACCCAGGAAAAGAAGGGCCAGCGGACATCACCACGCGTCTTCCCCCTGTAACAGAGGAACCCCAGATGCCAGCAGCCTTTCCTCACAGACTGTATCTTCCTCTCCATGTCTTAATTTGAACATTCTTCATGGTCTTAGAACTGTAAATTTGTAAACTAACAAATTCCCACTGAAAAGCCAAGCAAATTCTGGTATATTGCATTCCAGCAGCTTTAGCAAATGAAACACAGTCCAACAGGTGTATTATGAGCTTAGTTTTACTGATTATGTAACTGAAAGCATTACTTAAAAAAAAGTTCAAATGTTTGAGGCCACTTAGCTACTAAGCTTTGGAGCTGGGATTTGAATCCAGGCAGTCTTACTCCAAATTTCTAATCTTATCTATTAATACTATATCACCTCTAGACAAAATTATACTAAAGTCACCTTGCAAGCATAACATTTATTTATGTATATAAAAAAGAAATTTATGCAAATTATGCTTATTATCCTTTTGTTTTATGAAAAAAAGATGCTTATTAAGATTTAAGAATCAATCCCCCCCTTTGACACCTCTAATTTCACAATAGAAACCTAGAAATATTGTCCTTTTAGTCTGTGCCTTCAGATTCTTTATCAAGACAAATTAACCCAACTATGCTAATCATTCTCATTTCAAGTATTACAAATGAGCTGGGAGATTCAACTTCCATATGCAAGAGCAACAGAAATTTTTAAAGTAGTCAACTTATAATATAACCACTCAATGATCAATATTTGCATTACGATACAAGTAGGAAAATTAATAACAAAGAAGTACTTTAATTTTCAGTTAATAAAAATGACAAAGTTTATACTACATCCAATTTTATGCTATCAAAAATAATTTAACTAAATACTAACAGTTTATATAATTATACACTATTACACTTAAGAAATGAAAAGGAGGGGAAACAAATCTCACCTCAATGAAAGAATCAATGTGCAACATCAGAGCTTGAGTCCTACTGATGATAAACTGATTGACACATGCAACAGCATGAGACCTAGAAACAAAAGTTTCACATTTAATGCATGCTCACTGCAGCTTTTTTTTTATTTATAGATTGGCAAAAGCTTAAATATTCTTCCAGAAACAGCACAATTGTCTACATATATTCACATATGTATTCATTAAAAGTATGAGCCAAATCTCTTGGTATACCAACAGAGAAGGCTAATGATATATTAAGTGAGAAATTCAAATCGTAGAGCAATATATGTTAGTGTTTCTAAGCAACCGAAAACTGTCTGAAAGGGCAGGTGCAAATTTTTAATAGTGGCTACGCTGAGGTTGGGCAGTGGGGAGCAGGAGGCTGGGGAAGGCATAATGGGAATTCATATACCTACAGATTTAATAAAGGGCATGAATTCCTTTTGAAAGTAAAAATGATGAACAAGTCTACAGCCTTCCGGCAACTCTTATTGGAACTACTTTCAAAAACACACCCTTAATCCAATCATTTATTATCTCTGCTTCTTCCCTAGGCCAAACCATAATCTCCCCCCCACCCCACCCTGGGATTATTGCAATAGGCTATAAATGGTTTCCCAGCCTCCACTACAGCCTGTTCAACACACGTTTCTCCTGTTCAGATTCTTCCAGTGAAACAAACCTATTTTTTATGGCCCAGACCAGCAGTCAGCAATTTTTTTCTGCAAAGGACCAACTAATAAGTATTTTAGATTATGCAGGCCACATAGGATCTTCATCAACTTTAACCATCATTAAAAAAGAAAACCCCACAAAACAGCCTTTTAAAATATAAAAGCCAATTTTTATTCCTAGGCCATGGGCTAGATTTGGTCTCATGGGTCACTTTGCCAAACCCTGGCCTAGACATCCCTGTGTAACATGGTTCCTACTACTTTCCTGACTTCACTTCCAAAGCGTTTTCTTCTGTTACTCTAAAAGGCGTTTCTAACTTCAGAGGCTTTGTGCTCAGTTTCCACCATCTGAAATGTTCTTTCTCCAGGTGTTTCAAAGATTTGCAACTGTACTTTTGCTCAGGATCACTGCACAAATGAGACCTTCACAAAGCATAGTCTACATAAAATATCTCTAGCAGATCCCCTTATTCTCATTATTTTTCTATTAATATTTATCACGATCTGAAATGATATTATTTATTTGTCCCCTCTGCTTCCCACTCCTGAAATATAAAACCCATGAGAACTTTTCTATCTTAATGGCAGTACATCAAGATTCGCCCACAAAATAAAAGTAGGAAAAGGAACATGTATATGTTCCTGAGACATTGTCTGCATAAACCTAAGAAATAATGTAAAGTCCCTTCATATTCTAAAGAAAAATGAGGCCCTAGAATCTTACCTAAAAGTGTGTCTAGCTAGCTCAGTCTCCTGACTTCTATACGATGGCTCCTCCTTCGTATTTCTTTGAGCGCATGTAGGACAAAATTTAAGAGGAACAGAAGGAGAAAAGTCTCTTGCTTAGCCTTATTCCCCAAAAGCAAATACTACTATAGCATTTCCCAAATAGTTATTTCTATTAACAAACATTCTATACCCACACCAGGTAAAAAAGCCCCTTTCCTCTAGTAACCTCTAATCTACTTTTTGTCTCTGTGAATTTAAGTTATCTACCATTAGACAGCTCTCTTGAGTGACAGCATATCATAAAACATTTGTCTTTATATGCCTAGTTTATTTCATGTAGCATGTTTGAAGATTCTTCCATGTTGAAGTCATGTCTTGGAACTTCATTCCTTTTTATGGCTGCGTAACATTCCATTGTGCGTATATATACCACATTTTGCTTATCCATTCATTTGGTGACGGGCACTTAAGTTGTTTCTACCTTTTGGCTACTGTGAATAATGCCTCTATAAACATTATTGTTTATATTGTTATTGTACAAGTATATGACACCCTGTTTTCACTTTCTTTGGGTATGTGGAACTGTGGAGACATGGTAATTCTGTATTTTACTTTTTGAGGAACTGCCATATTGCTTTCCACAGTGGCTGCACCATTTTATATTCCCAGCAAAAATACACTCGAGTTCTAATTTCTCTACATCCTCTCAACTAATTTTTAAAATCCACAAATTGTTAGAAATTATTTATATCTTTAAGTGAAAAGAAACAGTTTTGACAACTATTATTTTATCTCACAGTATTTCTGGTAAAAAAAAAAACAGTATTACTATAGAAAAGTTGCTGTTCTATACATTAGCAGCAAAGGAAGAAGAAAAAAACCACAAAACAGGTAACTGAGTTACCACTTTTAACAGTATCAGAGAAGACCATGTACCTAAGGAATAAATAAAAAATAAATAAAACCCCAAGTAAAATATGCTCGAGACTTCTAAAGGGCAAACTATAAACTTTTATTAAGAACTTAGTATTATGAAGATGTCTGTTTCCTCTAAATTAAACTACAGAATCAACAATTTCAATAAAAATTTTAAGAAGGTTTTTCATAAAACTTAATTCTGGAGTTTATATAGAAGAGACAGGCACCCCAAGTGTTTAAAATGTAGGCTCCAAATGCCATTTCTTTCTAAAAGGAATATAAAAGATCTAGGGTAAAAAAATACAGACAATAAACTTGGAAATAATGTAGATATCCATACATATAAATTAAAAACTCTTTACATTACCTGATTGAATACTAAAAGAGGCATATATTCATAACACTTGAATCAATTTTTTTAAATTAAATCTGTCTCTGATACAGTGTCACTAGCATTTTTCCCTGATGAATGAATTTTTTTAATATGGGCTTTTCCTTACAGTCCTTAATATTTTTTAATTTTAAAAAACTACTCTCTCTAGAGGTATAAGAGGTATTTAATAAATTCATAGTAAATTCTCAGGATTGGAGGATATTCTCAATTGTAGTATTTCATTTAGAATACCTGAGGATTTCAGGCCAAATACCATTTTTTTTTAAGTCTTTCTTCAAGAAATACCTTTATTAGACAAAATTCTGCAAAAAGTAGTTGCTTACTTGTGATTATTTCAAATGCTCTGCCACATTTATAGTCTGTAACCTGGAGGCCTTATTTTCATTCCATTTTGGGACAAAATATAAATTAACCTTATACAAATAGGAAGCACCATCAAAAGATTCTTCCAAGTTGAGATAGTACGAAATGCAATTAAGAAACTAAAATGTATCCCTCATGTATCGTTTGAGCTCTCATTTAATCTGTCCAACTTCTCCCTTCCTACATAGGAATTAACTCCAATATTTTCCTGTTTTAAGCTTTGTTTTAAATAAGTAAACTTTGCTAAAAATAACAAAAGCTCAAAATTTTTGCCCTAAAATGTATCAGAACTCAATCTGAAGCTAAAGCAACAAATTGGTGTGTATCTGAACAACGGAATGGGGGAGTCTATAAACAAACTTACACACATACTGAACACTGCGTATGAGAGAAGTGGTATTTTAAATCAACAGGGGAAATGAAAAGGCTATTTAAAAAACAGACTTAAGAAAAAATTATCCGTACTGAAACGATATAATATATCCCTATCTCACACCACATATCCACAAATATTCCAGATGTATGAAGAGCTGAAACGTCAAAGCAGAACAAAATTAAAAAAAAAATAAAAACAAAAAAGGGAGAGAAGATATTCTCTATATACAAAATTGACAAATTGTCTATACACAAAAAACTGATAAATGATGAGAATTCCTGCCAGCCAATGGTGAAGAACCCAAGAGAAAAAAAGACCAAAAAAGGGCAACACATGCCAGCAATAAACTTATGAGCTGTACACTGTTCTTAATAGGGAATGAAGTACAATATCAAGAACATGAGATACCGTTTTATGTTTCTGATATGCAAAAACTTAAATGTGTGACAATACAAAACACTGAAAGACTATGTATATTCACAGAATCTTATGTTCTTCCAAAAAAAGAGTATAAATTTGTGCAACCATTCTGGAAAATAATTTGGCATTAGTTGCTTGAATTAATTAATGATTTACATGCCCTATGTCCCAGCAATTCAGTTTCTAGATTTTATATGTACACCTAAGAGAAGAAAAAAGGTACACAAATAACCACACTTTTTCATACCTCCTGGACAACCTGAATTCCTACACGGTTAACTACAACAAGAAGAGTAACATTTTATTTTGAAACGTATTATTTACATGTGTGATACAATAAAACATCTACTAAGTTTTCTCTCTGAGAACAATACTTAAGATGAAGAGTAACTAAAATTAAGATGAAGCAAAAGAACTAAATAGAGAATTTAAACAAGGAAAAGATTAAAAAAAATACCATGATTAACCTTTGGCTACTTTCTTTTTTTTTTTTTTTTTTTTTTTTTTTTTTTTTTTTTTTTAAGAGAGAGGGAGGAAGGGAAGGAAAGACAGAGAGAAGGAAGGAAGGATGGAAGGAAGGAAGGAAGAAAGGGAAACATCTTTAAACATTTTCTTGTTTTATTGTATTGTTTGTTTGTTTTTTACATGGGCTGGGGCCGGGAATCGAACCGAGGTCCTCCGGCATGGCAGGCAAGCACTTTGCCCGCTGAGCCACCGCGGCCCGCCCGTAACCTTTGGCTACTTTCTTGAAACCACATTCATCCTTTGGAATAAAGCTTAGAATCTGGAAGTTAAGTCCCCAAAGGTATCAGAATTAATAGCGAAACCCTATGCACTTAATATTCATTCATTTTGGCATCTAGGCCAAATAACAGCATCCAGAAATAGCATAATTTTTATTTTATACATTAATTTGATTATTCTACATAAAAGCAAGAAGTACTGACAAGTGGAAGCTGACATTCAGTAAGCAATGACTTTTCCAGAGAAACAAAAGGCAAACAAGTTAGAAAAAACTAATAATAATTAGATCAAAAAAAAAAAAGTTCAAATCCAAAACTAAAAAACAAAGAGCCTGGGAACTTCTGGTAAAGTTATAAAGAACCACATATACCTTAACAACATACTGAAGACATCATGATAATTGTAACATGGTAGGGTAACTGGAGATTACAACCTTAATCAAAGGCTATTTTATTATTCTAAATACAATAGTAATTCAACAACTATATGCTAGGCTCTATTCCAAGAATTAGGGATGGTGGCAAACAAAGCAAACCAGGTTAACTTAGCACCATGCAACTAGGTTTACTATGTGATTTCAAGGCATACTCAAACATCCTGCCACCTTCCTACTTGAAATGTCTTTTTCATAACTCAATTTAAAACCTTAAACTGAAAGGACTTACAGTATTTAGTTTATTAATCACAAAATGAACAAAGTCAAGAACAGACCTGCATCAGGGATAGGAATGGGACGAGAAAGAGAACAGTGTTTGTCCAGAAACCAGAAGAATTTATAGCATTACATCAGATAATCCAGTTTATTCCAATGGGCAAGATACATAGATGTTATATTGGTGGAATTATCAAACAGCTAAAAACGAAGGTATTATACTAGGCAAGCTTTTTAACTAAAACAAAACAAAACCCAAAACCAATTAATCCTAGCCATAAACAAGGGAACTTCAAATAAGCACTACTATTATCCACTATAAATGTAATTAACCATATAAAAGAATTACCATATTTAATGAAAATTTTATTATAAAGAGTCAGCATTTTATGGGTTTTGTTATTAAAGTAGTAAATTTCAATTATGTAAGCTTATCTTTGTGCAACAGTCCATCCCCTCTGCTAATCATAAAATTACGGGTAAAGGAACATTAAGAGAGTGGTCAGGCTGATGATGTCAGGGTTTATAAAAAAAATTTAATATTAGATAGTTACCTTATTTTTGGACTACTATGCTTGAAGAACTGTAAAAACTTGGGAATCATGATGTTGAGAGGACGATCTAAAGCATCACTATCTAAAATCTCAGCAGAATCTTCACATATCTTCTGAAGGGCACCGAACGCTCCCTGTAAAAGACATGTATTTAAATCTCTAGAATTCAATTTACATAAAGCCATTTTAAAAGCAAACTGAGGAACAATGTTTAACATATAGATCACTGTTCTCAGCCTATACATAAATGCTGCCCTCTAAAATAGATAAATGTAACCAGTCTATTTTTTCCCTAGAGCTTAGTTACTGTGTGGCCCATGATACTCATACTGGAGAGAATCGCTGCAATCATCACTGCCGGAGGACTTGCCCGGTTCATGCTGCTACCAGCAACAGGCACTGGTTATTACAGCTCCCGGTGTCCTCTCAGGGGCCTGAAATCCACTGGACCCAGGAGTATTTTTCTTGTCCCATTGGTTTGCAGCTGTAGATAGATTAGGAAGTTCTTTTGGGGCTAATCGTAAAACTTCAGGATGTTATATAGCTTCTATATATTGGAAAGCCTTCCTGAAGGCAGTTCTAGCATGTTTTTCAGCCTTAAAAATTTCAGGTATTTTCCGGTTACAAATGAGATTGAAATAGTTTGATCCAAATACTGGCTCAAGTAAACCCATACTGGATAACTGTAGTCATCTGAGAGTAAACTAGGAACCATCTTGACTTGATCCATAAATCCTTTCTCAGTAGAAATAAACTGTTGAGTAACTCACACATTAACAACCCAACCCATGGCTGGAAATCCACTCTACAGCTGGCTCAGCAAGATACCAGATTAGGAGATTTGCTACATACTTGAGTTCAGGTACTGACACTATAAATGCTCTAATCTTTTCTGGACTTGTTCTGAATTATTTCAGATCTTCACAGAATAACCAACAGTCACTCCAAAGAGTATACCACAGACTGCTCTGTATATGGAGTGAGGCTAAGGTTCTGTGCCAACCACTGACTGTGCGTGCAAAGTGGAGGTTTACTATCAAGATTCTGCCCTACATTATCTTGATCCCTGACCGGATTTTTTCACTGGCTGTAGAAAGAGCATCATACAGCTTATTAATACCATGGCACAGGAGTACGAGTCTCGGGGTAGTGAAGTCTAGATTCTGTGGTATTTACGGGTCAAACACTGCCTTTACATCCTTCTTGATACCTTCTTTCCTTCTGATTCCTGGCCATCTTTGCCTCCTCCTGGGGGGAACTTAGGGTCTCACCTGTCAGTAAACTGTGGAATCCTAGAGGCTGAGTTCTGGTTCCAACAGTGTGTCTGTTGCTAGGTTTCCTCCTGGTGAGGGGGATTTATTCCTAATCATTCCATTTTAAAACAGAAATTACTATACCACTGAGTTATCCAAGTCTCAGTTTAAATATAATGACACATCTTTATTTTAACACTAAATAACTTTGAACTAGATTATATTTGGGTTGGCAAGGATTTTAATAAATATCATCTAATCCAAAAATTTTAACTCCCCTGAAATATTCTTGTCAATTTAAGTCAATGCTATTTTTCTATTCTTAAATATCAGTTGTTAAACCAGAATTTAAAGCTCTCCATTTGCGTACAAATTCTTACACTTCTCTTCCTAACTGACACCATTAAGTTATTACTAATATTTAAACCATGCACTGGATAACTATGGACAAAATCTGTTAAAAGGGCAGGCAATTCAAATTGGCAAGTTTTCCCCTATAACCGTTTTTATACCAAAAGGTCTAACTCGGAGCTCTTGTACATAATATATAACCTACCTACTAAGTTTTTCAGCCACTTATTTCACTGTCTATAATCCTATCAGCACATGGGTGATTATTCTCCACAGTACAGCTAATTTAAAAAGCACCTAAAAGAAGGTAAACCTATGAGGCAAACCGTAACCCATACCAAACTTTAAAATCTGTTCTATAACTATTTGCTAAAATGTACTTGGAAATTTACTGCTTTTCTGTATATTCATTTTGCAATTAAAAAAAAAAAAGACCCTGTAAAGCAATTGCAATTGCCCAATACTCTTCTAGAGTTTATGATACCTTAAAAAATAATTAACTTGGGGATTTGTGAAGTTCAGATTTTAACTAACTAAAATATAAAATTTCAGTTCTTAAATTTAACATGCATTAAATTAGTACTAGGGATTTCTATTGTCCTGGTAAAATAGATAAATGTGAATAATAACTTCTTAAAAAGATGTTTTAGTTGTGAAAGCCTGTTAAAAGTGACTCTAAACGTGAACTTATTAGCTACTGTAGCAATAAAAATCAAAGTAAAACTTTTGACTAAGAGCAAATATTTAGTCAATCATTCCATACCAATTTCTACAAATCTACTTTAGTTCAGGTACACAGCAATACCATATACTTAAACTAAGACAGAAGCAATAGTTTCCAAAGCACTCTTCAATTCAACAAGTAGTTACAGGACACATCCCAGAGTTTGTCATGGGCTACCATGCAATCCTCAGATTTTTCCTTCTAGCTGCTCCAGAATATAGGAGGCTAGAAGGCTTAAATATTTTTTTATCATCATCAACATTTTTCTTTCTCTTTTTTGTGAAAAATAACATCTATACAAAAAAAGCAATAAATTTCAACACACAGCACAATTAGTTGTAGAACAGATTTCAGTGTTTGACATGGGTTACAATTCCATAATTTTAGGTTTTTACTTCTAGCTGCTCTAAGATACTGGAGACAAAAGAAATATCAAGTTAATGATTCAGCATTCATATTCATTTGTTAAACCCTACCTTCTCCCTATAACTCCACCATCACCTTTGATCTTTCCATCCCTCTCTTTAGGGGTGTTTGGGCTATGGCAATTCTGAACTTACGATACTGGAAGGGTCTGTCACTAATATGGGGTAGGGAGATGGAATTATCTGATGTTCTGGAGAGGGTGGGCCCTCTAGGTTTCAGGATTGGTCCAGGGACCTATCTGGAGATTGTAGGTTTCTGGCAAGTTTCTCTAGCACATGGAACCCTTGTGGAATTATATATTGCCCTAGGTGTTCTTTAGGATTGGCTGGAATGGTCCTGGTTGGGGACTGGCAGGTTATGATAGCTAGCAAGGTCTAACTGAAGCTTGCATAAGAGCAACCTCTAGAGTAGCCTCTCAACTCTAACTGAACTCTCTTTGCCACTGATCCTTTATTAGTTACACTTGTTTCCCCCTTTAGGTCTAGATGGAATTGTTGATCCCACATGCCAGGGCCAGATTCATCCCTGAGAGTCATCTTCCACGTGATGCCAGGGAGACTTTCACCCCTGGATGTCATGTCCCATGTAGTAGGGAGCACAAAGATTTCACTTGCAGAGTTGGGCTTACAGAAAGTGAGGCCATATCTGAACTTGCATGAAATTTCAATCTCTTTATATGTTATTACAATTATACCAAAGGCACTATTTAAACTAAATGCTAAATGATGATTAAATATTTTTTTCAAGCATTAATGGAAAATGTATACAGGAAAATGAGGATTTTTTTTTCTTTTAGAGAGGCAGAATGGGTAGTTAGGGGTGACTTAAAAAGGGTCCTTTGCTAACTCTCCTTCCATCTTTCTTTTGCTTCTCCACCTCAAGTCGGATAAGGTGACAAACTGTAAGTCAGAAGACCTCCTAACTCCTTTTTGTTAGTTTATTCCTGTGCCTGCCCTGCCACCTTCAAACCCAGCTTTTTTTTTTTTCTGGAGAGAGAAAGTAGTCACCGTTTTTGAGAGACAAAATCACCTTAAATGGTTTCAGCTTAAAATATACTTCTACCCAAACTAGAAGTCTGCTAATGAAAGAGTATTCATCAAACAGTGAGAGCTTGTAGAAGAAATCCGTACAGAATCTCACTCACCTCCTCAAATGGAAAGGTTGCTACTGATATAACCAGTGGCAAATTAACAAAATATCATGTATGATTAAACCTAGACAACTAAACATAGTGTAGACATATCAAACAATAAGAAGCACAGACAATTTAGAGAGGCTAAAAAATTACCATCATACACACATAACATATATACCCAACAGTACTAGAACATAAAAAGAGACTAGATATTACCTTGTAGAAAATACACAAAGAGGTTTTATAATTTTACAGTCTTTAACTATATAAAATAATAAAAGAAACGATCATAAACATAAATGTAAGACACGAAGATAACTAATCAAAGTTTTGAGGAAATATTTTTGTCCCTAAAGGTTGCTAATACACAATATAAGAGAAATAGAAAAGAACAATTACAATGAAGCAAACAGCATACCTCACAGGTGTTGTAATCTTCAGAATCCAAAAGGCTACAGAGCTTCGGTAAGAGGTCAGGCCAATTCTGCAACTCTCCTTTGGAAGCTATGGTTGTAATCAAAATACCTTCAAAGAAAACACACATCTTTAGGAAATCCATCTGCGTATACAGATATTGTCATGTGAGCAAGTACATACACACACATACTTTTAAACTGTTCCAAATCAACCTATGACTCCCAAACCATATAACATTCTTAAATGACATCCATGATCACCACACCGTGTTTGCAGAGAAACCACAACATGAACCAGATCTGTTTCTAATCTTGTTTCCCAATACTTCAACCTCATTAAGTTCTTTTTACCAAGCATCTATACAAAAGGCTACAACTTAATCTTCTCCAACAATATCAAGAGTAGTTCCCCTAATTAAAATTATTCCAATTTTTAAGTTACATAGAAAGAACAGAAGGGTAAATACCAAAATATAAGCAGCACTTATGTTTGTGAGGTTCAAATAATAGATCCATTCAAAAACGAGGAACAGCCACCTAGCATAATCTGTGATCACAGCCACAGACTATGGTTAGGAGAGATAAAGGAGATGAGCATCAACTGAGAACAATTCTACATGTTCACTGTTTGTAACACTCTCCCATGAGGTGGACAGGAAACATATTCCACTCCTGCAGCACTTTCCTTATCATGGATGTACTGCCAGCAAGGTGATCTTAGAGGCTGAGAGGAAAATGCTGAGTGACCATGTTGCTTTGACTGATGGATTTATTTCAACTGTTGGTGCAACTTGGTTGTGAGATTAATGGATCATGCAAAAACACAAAAATGTAACAAATATTTTTTCTGCCTTAGCAGATATACACACAAAATGCCTATCATACAGTAAGTTTTCAATGATCATTACTGAACACTAAATTCCACCATTTATGTGTAAATTTTCCATCTTTATTTTTGAAAATGTTGCTCCCCATGGTAAAGAGCTAAAAAATGTGAAGTTGTAGGCAAATATTTATCCTCCACCAAAAGAATACAATTATATGTAAGAATCAACGTACTGATAGCATTAAAGATTAAAAAAAACCCTTATAATAAAATAGTCTTCCCAAAGCAGCAAGACTAATAGCAGACCTGCTTCTTCTTGTCATTTATTGTTTCCGTAAGTTAAAATATAAAAAGAATTGAGGGAAAGAGAGTAACAACTGGATCTGCCTAAAAGGAACTAAGCGTATATTAAGTAAGATGACAAACAAGCAATAATTAATAAGAATTGAACAGAATCTACAACTTGGTACTACAGTCCACTGACATGGTTTTTGCTAGGAAAGCACTACAGAAAGTTGATAGACAAATTCAAAATTTATTCCATCCTACAATTTCAATCATTACAGTAAAAGCTTTCAATACCTATCTAGCACAGATGCAAAAAGTGAAACATGATAGATAATTCACAGTTTACAACAAATACTGGAGTGAAAACTGGTATGAATGGCAATGCCTATTTAATTTAAAATGTTTAAATAACACCCGTTAAGACTTTAAACAAGTAACGCAATTTTTACAAATTAATCCTACAGAAATACTTCCACAAGTGTATAAATAACACACACAAAAGGATGTTCAGTGAAATTTTACAAATCTATTTTCCAAAGAGAAACAATTTCTGGTTAGTCAATGTATTATCATACAGTCTTTGAAACGTGGCCCATGCAATCCCTGACAACATCCCCAATATATAATAAGGTTAAAAATTTAAAAACAATGCATAAAATACAGTGTGCCTGATCCTGCTTAGAAAATTATAAGTAGCTATGTACAAGGAAAAGATCTGTACTAATACTCGAACTGTTTGCCTTTCATAATACATACATTTCTATAATGTTGGATTTTTTAATAACTAGCAAGTCTAATTTTACAATCAGTAATTTGCCCTTTATTAGTGAAAATACTTATTAAATACTATGCTGCAAGCATTGCATTAGATGCTAAGAAACAGAAAACAAGTAATGCACGGTCCTTGCCCTCAAAGTCAGCTAGGACAGCAGTTCTCAACCTGCGGGATTCTGACCACCGTAGGCCCTTTGGCACTGTCTGGATACATTTCTGGACAACATGGAGTGGCTGCACTAGTAATAGCGGGCAGAGGTCGGAGATGGTGGTTAATATCCTAAGATACAAAGAACAGTCCAACAAAAGAATTATCAGGTCCAAAATGCTGAGGTTGAGAAACCCTGGTTCTAGAAGAATCAAGACCTCTTAAACGAGTGAGATCTACGCTACTATACAGATATCAAGAACCTTCTACTAAAGTTAATGAGTGATGAGAATGGTTTCCAATTTCTGAAATGCCTTTCAGAAACCTAGAGAAATTATTTTGCCTTTAAAATATATTCTTAAAATTAAAAACAAAACAAAACAAACTTGTTATATAAACTAAGCAACCAAAGTAAGAGATAACAAAACAACAAAAAAAAGCAAACAGCAAACTTCCCTGATTAACTTGGCTGGAAAGTACCAATATTTCTAAATAAGCTCAGCAATTTTCCTGAAGTAAAACAATTTACCTTCATCAAAAATCAAAAGGATCACAATTCTTCAGATGAGACAGATACATTATTAAATACTTTAGAATCTTAATGCTATGCTCCAAAATAATTTCTCCCTTCTTTGCTAAAAATTTGTTATGTCAGTCCTACTGACCATCTTCACTAGTCTTCTTCCAAAAAAACAAAAATGAAGAGGCAAACAGGTTTTTTTTTTTAATTAGCATAAAATGGACACTTTACTGGACCAGCTGCCTATCTTCTTTCAAGCTGACAGCTTGTTTTATCTGTATTACAGGTTTATTTAAATGGAAAGTTCCAAACATACATAAGAGCAATGTGAAAACTAAATGTTTCCATTACACAACTTAGGAACACCATTCATAAATACATAGCTAACCTTGCTTCATTTATATTTTTATGCCTGTCTATGTCACAACTCAAAACCCCCAATTGTTTTTGGATCAATTCCCAGGCATCGTATCATTATTTAAAACACATTGTAAGGTGTTGAAAATGGATGGTATGGAGGACAAAGTACAATCAATGCAAGCAAGGGTCTATAGTCAACAGGCGGGGAGGAGGGAGGGCATAAGGGAAGGATTCTCTGTGGGAGAAAAGGAAATGTCTTCATACAGACCATGGTGGCGAAGGCAAGTCTACACACTTAGGTTGTACTGGATGATGTGCAAATAAAACTGTTTAAAAATGAACAGAAACAAGTGCTAGAGAAAATGTGGAGAAAGAAATGTACCTATTCACTGACAGCAGGTGTTCTAGTCTGCCAAAGCTGCCAGAATGCAACACACCAGAGATGGATTGGCTTTTAGTAAAAGGGGATATATTCAGTTAAAAACTTAAAAACTTAAAAGTTCTTCAGAGGAAAGGCAGCTAAGTTTCACCAGAAGTTCTTACATGGATAGGCACAGGGCGGTGTCTGTTGGCCTTCCCTCCCAGCTTCTAGGTTCAAACAGCTTTCCCAGGGGCAATTTCTATCTACTACTTCTTGCAAGTGCTGAGATGAGGTGTGCTGAGCTGCTTGGGCAGTGCTGTGCAGAGCTCTCTTCTGACCTGTTTTTAAGCCTCCAATTAATTAAATTAAACATTACTTATGGTAGAAGGCACTCCCCCTAGCCAGCTGCAGATGTAATCCACCACAGCTGAGTTTCACATGCTAATGATTCAAGTCTACAGCAACAGAACTAGATACCATCACCTGGCTGAGCTGACGCCTGAACCTAACTACCACAGTAGGGAGCTGCAGCCCCTTGGAGGGCAGTGTGGTGGTTTCACAGGAGGCTAGGGGTGGGGTTGCCATGATACTGAAACCCCGCTGCTCAGTATATACCTGGAGGAACTGAGTGTGGGGACAGGACTGGACATCTGCACACTGATGTTTATAGTGGCAGTGTTCGCAATTCACAATGGATGGAGCTGGCCTAAGGGTACAACGACTGAGGAATAGAAGGGAAAACTGGTGTGTACATACACCAAGGGCTGAGGAATGGAAGGCGGATCTGTGGTTTATATGTACACTGAGTGGCTACAAGAAGGAATGAAGTTGTGAGGCATGCAACTAGGTGAATGAACCTTAAAGACTGTATGTTGAATGAAATGTCAGAAACAAAGAGACAAATATTATCATGCCTCAAAAAAAAAACGAAGAGTAAAAAAAATCTATCTATCTATATATACTGAAGTTATTTCTGAAGTTCCTTCAATTATTTTTTCAGTGAAGCAGAGTAAAACAAAATTAAGATTTCATTTGATTAGTTTCTCTACTCAAAACTGCAACGACCTTTCTCAATCAGAATACTTAATATGTAATATAAACTAGCACTAAAACCAAGAACCTTTCATAGTCTATTAATAGGTAACAAGAAATAAAAATTATCCTTATGTATCTCATTTCCACTTATGTATTTAAAATAAGATGTTAAGTCAGAAGATACTTTAAGTGCTTAAATAATTCCCAAGATAAATGCTGCTTGCAAACATGTTGAAAAACCTTTATGGGATGTAGGAGGAACCCAGCACTCACTGAGAGAGATAAACAACTCTTCTTTTCCCAAGTACCTTTCAAATTTAAGACACAAAGTACTGTGGTTTGAATAAAACAGTACTTAAAGATCTAGGAAGTCCCTTTCCTCAAATGTCCTCTTCTCATTTCATTTAAAATTAGGGTTAATAACAGCAATGTTTAATATAAGAATGTTTGGGCAGAAGTCACAGAGCCTACTATATAAGCAAGAATTGGCTACTTTTTCTGGTCAATAAAAGTCAAACCCGCAATGAGATAAAAAAATAAAACTAAGGAATGCCTAATGAAAGCGTGTGACTCACTATATCCATTTAAACAACCTGCCAGACAAACAGCTTTCCAGATTCCCTGTAAACCTTAGCTGCATCAAGCAATATACTGAATGTTGTCACACTAGTAAACTACTCTATAGTATAGTACGCCTGCCTATTTCTGCTTCCTCCAGTGGATGTGTTGTTTACCAACCATCAGTTGTGTCTGCTCCCAAACGTATTTATATCAGTGTTATAATTAAGTATCTTACAATGTTAGAGGTTGCTAAAAAGAAAAAATTGTGTCTTCAATGAAAACAAGCAAGCTGAATGCTCTGAAAAGACTAAAAAAGTGAAACTGGAGATTAGAGCCCATGTATTAAATTAAGGCAGACAGACAGTAAGGAACTTCAAGCTGTATACAAAGAAAAGGCTACAAGCCTAAATTAAAATGTTCAAGGTACACGTCATTTGTTGGTATCCCCTTTTATCCAACTTCAATTAAGTAATCATCATGTAATCATAACAGTATTTCAAAAGCATTTAAGTGGCAATGAAATATGTTCCCCATCACAATTCAACATGAAGTGGGAAACAAAAATTTCTATGGAAAGAATCTGTCACATCTAACAGCAAGCCAGTCACAAAGAAGGCAAGTGAACCCTTACAATGTAACTTACCTACAGTGGCTCTAATGAGAGGAGAGGAGTCACCAATATTGTTCAAACATTCACTTTTAATAAAGTCAGTTACACCATTTGGAAAATTTTGAAAATGTGCTTTCACATTATTCTTCAAGATGAGACCACTCAATGATCTTGTGGGTTCATCTGCAATAAACAACAGTATTAAGTTCCAAAACAGTCTTTGTTTCAAAATACACCAAGAACAATAACTCTAAAACAAATTATATTTAAAAATTGTAACATTCCAATAATTTAATTTAATTTTACTATAATCAGGGAAAAAATGATTATCAAAAGATTAGCTCCATGATTTAAGAGTTCAGGGTTTCTCAACCTTGGCACTACTGACACATTCGGCTGGATAAGTCTTTGTTGTGGAATGCTACCCTGAACATTTTCGGATGTTTAGTGGCATCACTGGCCCACTAGATGCCAGTAGCACCCCTCTAGTTATGACAATCAAAAATGTTCCCAGTGTTGAATATCCCCCTGGCAGGGGGCAGGGGCAAAATCACCCCTGGTTGACAACCACTGATTTAGTTTTGTTTATATCCGGCTACTGTACTTAAGCTTTACTGGAACCATATCAATATCAAATCACAGATCTGAAGGATAAGTCATTAAAAATACTCTATTAAAAAAATTATGTGTACAAAGAACATACGGGATTACCTTCACATAACAAATATAATTGCCCTTAATTTTTATCATGTTTTTCACTTGCCTCTGAGCTAAAAAAAGGCAAAAATTAAAACTTTTCCAAAACAGAACTTAAAAAAAAAAGTTTAACCTTACAGATGGTACAACAAATTTTCAAAAAGCATTTTAACACTAGGAGACTATAATTTATAATAGATGTAATATACCTATTATAACAGATGGTGTTCTAGTTTGCTAGCTGCTGGAATACAACACACCAGAGGCAGATTGGCTTTTAATAAAAGGGGATTTATTTCATTAGTTCTTCAGAGGAAACGTTCAACTGAGGTTCTTTCTTACATGGGAAGGCACAGGGTGATTTTTGCCAGCCTTCTCTCCAGGCCTCTGGGTTCCAACAACTTTTCCCTGGGTGATTTCTTTCTGCATCTCCAAAGGCCTGGTGAGCTGTGAGTGCTGAGATGAGGTATGCTGAGCTGCTTGGGCTGTGCTATGTTGAGCTCTCTCATTTAAGCACCAGCCAATTAAATCAAACACCAGTCATTGCAGCAGGCATGCCTCCTAGCTGACTGCAGATGTAATGAGCAACAGATGAGGTTCACACGCCATTGGCTCATGTCCACAGCAACAGAACTAGGCACCTTCACCTGGCCAAGCTGACACCTGAACTGAACTACCACAGATGGTTTACCAACTGGCATCACCACTAACAATATTAGCAATAATTGACATCTTCTGGACATTATTATGTACTAAATACTGCTAAGTGCTTTCCAAACAGTACTGCATTTAATTCTTAATAATCTCATGAGATAGGTATTAGACATATGAAACTGAGGCCTTTGTCACAGTCACACAAAGTTTCTAACTGAAAAGCCAAAATACCAAAAACCTGGGAGTCTAGTTTGAGAGTCTATACTCTACAGTAATACCCTCCTCAAAGGGCTACAAGCCACGAATAGCTGGCACTGTGAACAGAATATGCTATTTTTATACATAGCACAACTGTTTTAAATACCTTAAGAAATAAAATACTCCGAGCTTGTTCTAATTAGTAGTGCTCCCAAAGTTAAATGGCACTGAAATCTTTAAAAGGGTGGAATACATGGAAAGGGACGTAAAACCCGTTCAAGCAATCACAGCCAACACAACACAGCCTAAGAGAGCTTTTACGTCATCATTTAAAAACTTCTTTCAAGTTTAAATTATAATCCATTCCAGTGAGTAACAAAACAAAAATACATTCCTTCCCACTCTAAATTCTCTCTAAAGTTTGAAGTTGCCATGAAATAAATGACAGCCATTTATTTAACTTCCTCAAGCAATAAATTTTCTTTTTATTTTATTTAACTTGGATCTTAACTCACAGCCATGTAATTATATTTTAAATGGCATGTGTATTTGTTTACAAGGAATACACTATATTATCTTTGCAGTAAAGGTTACAAGATGAAGTGTCTTAAGCTACAGTACAAGGTGAAGCAATGTAACATTAAAAAGAATTATATAGCTTCTGTGCAAAATCCATTCTAAAAAAATTCACCAACTAACGTATTCCTTTTTTAGAAAAGTAAAACAATTTCACTGGGCCTAATTTGCTCATCTGTAACGTAAGGGAATTAGACCAGTTTACCCCTGAGGTCTCTTCCAGATACAACACTTCATTCCACAGTTTAGCGGTAAGATTACTAAAAGAGGATTTTCACTGTAAGATGTTGGTAATGTTATGGATGGCCACAATGTTAAGGTTTTTTAAAATGGAAAACTAGATGTAGCCAACTCATGTCCTAATTTTTCTGGGGGAAAAAAATACATGAGTAAACACCAGAAGAAATATCAAGTTATCATATTAATGTAAGTTCTGTGTCCTTTGAGAAACTGCCCACATGATTTTCTAATTAACAGATGTCTGTGGAAGCAGTTACACCCAACCTCTTTTACCACTACTTGAATTACAAGGTTTTAAAATTATGCTTTACCTTCTCGACGTAAAGAGAGAGAAATGAGACAAAATAAAGTGTCAGTGGCTGAAAGATTTCAAACACAGTCAAGAGGTTATCCTGGAGGTTATTTTTACGCATTTTATAGATATCTCCTTTTTAGTTTAAGGTGAATTAGAGAGGCTATAGGGAAGTGCCTGAAACTGTCGAGATGTGTCTCAGTAGCCAATTTCTTGAAGATGATTGTCTAACATTATAGCTCTAGCAATGTGACTATGTGATTGTGAAAACCTTGTGTCTGATGCTCCTTTTATGGGTAAAAAACACAGATTAAAAATAAATAAATAATAAGGAGAACAAATGTTAAAATAAATTGGGTAGATGGAAATACTAGTGGTCAATGAGAGGGAGGGGTAAAGGGTACAGTATGTATAAGTTTTTTTTTAATTTCTTTTTTTGGAGTGATACAAATGTTCTAAGAAATGATCATGGTGATGAATACACAACTATGTGATGATATTGTGAGCCACTGACTGTATACCATGCATGGAATGTTTGTTAAGTATGCTTGCTTGTGTTTGTATGCTATTTATCAATAAAAATATTTTTTTAAATGTCAAAAAACAAAAAATAAAATAAAATAAAATTATGTTTTAAGAATCCTTATCTCAAGAAAACCTTGAGGAAGAGTGTAATATCTTAACAATCTTAAAACTTGGAACCTAGGGTGGGAAAGTAGATGGCTTAGCAAAAATAAGTTTAAAATGTTCAAGTAAAATAATCACGGATAAGAAAATTCATTCACTAAATATTTTAGTGTTTTAAAAACAAATAGCATTGATTATTGATCACCAACCATGTGTGATTAAAATAAATAAAAGTTTTATATTAAAAAGCAATATATCAAATATACTTAGAAAACTAGCCCTATCTAACTGCTGAACTTAAAGATAAGCTGAAGGAATTCCTTAATATTAGATTCAAAATATTCTATTATGCCCCTCAATCACAAATGAATCCCCCAAATTAACTAGAAAATTATCTGAAGACAATTTAAAATGAATCATTATACTGTATATGGATTATCAAAGTCTGAATAAAGTGAGATTTTTTAGTGAGATTTTACCACCCATTAAGACCATTAGCCTATTACAGCTCAAAGATGAAACCTTACATGAAACCTTGCAGATGGTCTGGTAGTCTAAACCAGTTATTTTATAGCTGAAAGAAGCAGGAGAGGTTAAACGACTAATGTCACTGTAGAGCCTAAAACTTGTTATTTCCCAACTTCAAGTGCAGGATGTCTTTACTAATTGCACTGCGGCTTTTGAAACAGCAATCACTATTAATAGTGTATACCACACTTTCATTCAGAAGTCAGAAGTAGTTCAATAAATATCTGAGTGCCTCCATGTGTCTGACAAATGTTTCAGGAAGAGACTAACTCAGTACTCAAATAGGAATGTTATACAGAACACCCAGAACTACAATGGCAGCTCTGTGAGGGTGTTTGGTTGGTTCACTTTTATCTCCCCAAAACTTACAAATTACCTGGCAAAGAGGAGGTGCTTGATATTTGTGAATTGAACAAAGTCCACTGGGGCACATTACATGTCTTAGAAAACAATCAAATGGCATGTCATTTAAAAATGAGGCCAGTATTCAGGCTTTAAACATACAGTAGTAATTTCAATCTAAAACTGTTGAGGAAGAATAGTTAAAAAACAATGTTTCATTTCTATATATTCTGTCAACTATTAAACCCTTCAATAGACCATAATCTGTGTATTAAAACTATTAACTTTGTGATATTCATGTATAAGTATTGAAGTAAAACACCTAAGTAGACTTTGCAACACTTTTCATTTACAAACAATGAGAGAATTTATTATATAAACACACAATTAACAACAGAATGCTTATTAAACATATCTAAATGCTCAGGGTAGTAGGAACTCTAAGTCTCTACCCACCACACATAAACCATGTGGTATTACAAAATGAAATCCTTTGAAATGAATTAATTCCCAGTATATTTAGTAGGTTTTAAAGATACATTCAAATATTTACCAAAATAGACACTACTTACCTTCAGATTTTAATTTTGTAAGAACAAAAATCAGGTAGTTGTTAAAATCTGGATATTGATTGAGTTGTTCCAGTTTCTAGAACAAACAGTAGTTAAGGAAACGTTCCAGGGTAATCTATGGAAGAAATTAAGCATTTTCATGTGGATATTGAGAATTCCTTTGTGATATGTTTAGCTTTCCATTTTTACTTAGAATAAGGTATCAATTCATTATTCCAAAAAGAGTCCAGTGCTTGTTAAATCTCTTAGGTGTCATGTGGCTGAAATACTAAAATTACTATAGATACTTATACCAATTATAGAAATACAATTTAAGTAACTTTCAGCTTCGCCACATTCAATACAAATTGTTTATGCAAGTGCCAGCTTCAGCATGTTCAACACAGCAACTTTTTTCAAAACAAATCTTTTATGATTTATGTGAACTATAATATATCTTGACCAGAAATATTAAAATGACAAAATTAAAAAGTACACCAAAGAAAATGAGTCTTTTAGAGATGATTAAGAGAAATCAACTTTACAAAATGGTTTAAAAAAAGTTTCTATTAGACTCATTTTGTTCTTTAGAGTTCAAAAAATTAAGGTAAAATGCCTTTTAAGCACAAGTCGACACATCCAATCTTACTAAGTCAGCATTATGAGATTACTGCTCTGCAACAGTACAATTGTTTCTCCCCAAGATCTAACATTTCCAGTAACACAAATTTGCAGGTATTTCCTTGCTGCTGGCAGGCAATAGTGACATCAGGCTCCATGTAGCTTTCTTCATGCCTTGATTCTTAACCCCTAAAATGCTTGCCAATTGTCCCTCATAACACAAAAAGATTAAAATGTTTTTACTCAAAGGACCATACAAATTTCTGAGGAAATTCATGGCATAATATGTATTATATGTACCTAGAATTTTTACTGCATATCTGAATACTCTTAATATTTGGGGCTAAATGTAAATCAACTAGCAAAACACACACTCCAGTAAAATTCCAAAGTCTAAACTTTCACTGACCAAGACAAACTCATACAAGTGACTTCTTACTTCAGCGAAAGACCAAGATTAACAGCTACTAAAATGCTGAGAGATCACTAAATTTTTCATAAATTTCCCTGACAAGCTTACTTTCTTACAACTCAAGCTATCTGTCCATACTATTGTTACAGTCTTTCAAAAAGCACTCAAGCCTATACAAAAACTATAATTAAATACATTCTTTCCTAAGGAGACAAAAGCACAAGGTCATTATGAAGCACTCTGACAATATAAAGGACTGCATCTTTTCAATAATGTTCTCCTTTATCAGTATCAGAAATTTAATCTGTCCCTTACTCAGAAGGCATATGCTATGCTCCAGGCACACAGACTACACTGTACATTTAACTTAAGTCCGCCAAGCACCTAAAGGGCATATAAAAGGTACTTAATAAATATATACTAAAAGAAAAAACTATGATATATAAAATGTGATTCTGGCTTGACTAATTTAAAAAACTAATAACCTACATAATATCCATAACTTGTTAAATATCAACCTCATCATTCCTAGAGCTGTAGGCTATGACATAACACAAATTCAGATGGAGTCACAGCAGGGTTCCAAATACAAGGTCCAATACACATCACATCAAAGCTACTATTCTTTCCTTAATACTTGCAGTATTCAAACGAAATGGCTTTTTAAAAATCCAAGCAATCCTAATGCGTCATTCCTTCCATTCTCCATTTTTTTTTTTACTGGGCCAGTATTGCATTAACCGAAAAGCTCAGCATGTATTTACTCAACTACTGACGGTTTTAAGTCACAGTAATGCAGTACTTCTTAGAAACTTATTTTTCTGAGCTTCTTGTGTATTCGTACATAAATAACTTCAGCTTTAAAGTGCTTTAAATATAAATAAGCCTGAATAACAGTATGAGCTTACTTACCCAGTCCCTTTTTAAATAAATTTGTTGCTTATTAAGAACAGAAATCAGGCGTCTTTTCTGCAAAAAGTACATTTTTTTTCCTTCGAAGAACTTACTTCTTTGGACTTAAATTAACAGGGGTCAACAGACGAGGATTTAAGATCAGGTGAGTGAATTTGTTTTCCTTACGCACCCAATAAGACCTGTCCATTTGCCCAGTTCAGGGCACTGCAGAAAGCATCCGTAAGAGCTTTGCTCCTCTTCCTCCCCCTTCTCCCCCAAACCGTAGCCCTGGGCTTCTCGCTCCACCCGGCCCTCGGGGAAGAGAGTCACTGAGCCGTCCAGAACCAAGGCCTGGGGGCTCGGTCTCGCACCCGGTGTTGGCACCGCTCGGGACGAGGCCTGGCCCGACAGCGCTCCCCGGCCGCTCCAGCCTCCACCCCTCTTAGGGCAAGGGACGGGGGTACAGGCCCAGCCAAACGCCACGGCCCGCGCACGCGGCGCGGGCTCCACCCCGCAGCGCCCCAGCCCGGCCTTCCGCCCCGCCCCGCCCCGCGTGGGAGCCCCGCGCACATGTCGCCGCCCGCGGCCGGAAGCCGGCGCACCCCCGGCGCGGGCGCGAGGGCCGGGTGCGCCCGAGAGAGAGCGGGGAGGACGAAGGGGGGAGGGAGGGAGCAGAGGGAGAGGGAAGGAGGGAGGAAGGGGGAGAAGGGAAGGGGGAGAAGGGAAGGAGGAGAGGGAGGAGGGGGAGGAGGGGGAGGGGCGCGGGCCCGCGGCGGCCGGGGGGCAGGCGGCGGCGCGGGCGGCCGCGAGGCCTCGGAAGGATACTTGTTGCACGGTCCTCTGGATGGTGGTGTCCGGCGACTGGGACTCCTTCAGCAGCTGCAGGATCTGCTGAAGCCCCTGCTCGTCAGGTTTCCACTCGTACTCCATCTTGGTTTGCTGCAAACGAAGCCAGACACAGGAAGACACGGAGCGACGCTGCTCCCGGTGCACAGGCCGCGGGCTCGCGCGTGCAGCCCCTCTCACCGCCACCGCGAGCCTCGCCGCCCCGACGCCCCGACCCGCCGGCGGTGAGCAGAAGGAGCCCGAGCAGCGACGGCGGGGAGCCGCTCCGGCAGCCCGACGCCCACGTCTGCTGCCGCGGCCGAGCCCCGCGCCGACTGAGTCAGCGCCGATTGGCAGCCGGGCCGAGGGCCCGCGGGAGCCCCTGGGTCCTAGCGCACGCGCGGGCCGCGCCGCCACTGCCCGGGACCTGGGGGCTCGCCAGACCTCCAGGGCCGACCACAGCCGCCGCGACGCTCCTGGAAAACCTGGCTTTGGGTACTGTAAGTAACATGCTGCAATAATGAAGGCTGAACCAGAGGAAGAACCCTGCTGCTCAGCACCGAGTGCGCAGGAACTTAAACATTTACATCTCAATCCCATCCAGAAAGCACTACATATTAACATTTAGTCTAAAACATTAATGGTGCACCACAATCACAACCGACACCTCGAAAAATATTAAATGCAATATTTTCAGAACTTGAGTGAAAAAAAGTTGTATTCTTTCATGAACTTCAACTTTTGGGCTCCTAAGTGAAATAAATTCCATCATGAACCAACTACATTCTCATGTATGCATACATCTCATGTAACTATGGATGCTGAGGTGTAGAAAAGACAAGAAAAATAATGCAATTTTACATGGATAGTGTTTAATTAACTTTACTATGAAAGTCTTCACATACATTTCTCATTTGGTTCCCACTACAGCCTGGTGATGGATTATTTGCCCCTATTTGGCAACAAAGGCACAAAAAGATTTGAGCAATTTAACAGTTAGTGATGATTGGGATGAGATACTACTACGAGTTAGTTGTATCTGCTACAGACAACTGAAACGTTACATCATTGACAAGGTTTCATTAAAACTAAATGTTTAACCAAAAACAAGACTTAAGTATCAAGCATGAATTATGTGTAAAAACCATACCAAATGTGATAGGTTTTTTTTTTTAATATAGCTCCACTACTCCATGATGGTTTGGTAGTTGAAATTAATACAGGTTCCTCCCTAGCAGAGGTAAAAGGAAAAAAAAAATTCCCTGACCTTATTAATTGCACTTCTCCACTTAGCACTGTTTTACTTCCTTATGCTTAACCCTCATCCCCACCACGGCCTTTACTTCTGTTTTCTGCTGATTATGCTGCAATCTGGCCATGCTCACACCTTCTATAGACTCCCTAAATGGCTCCACCTGGTACACTGTTCTTAAACCAACCATGTGTGTTACACACCTGTGTAACAACACCTGGGTCAAGATATAGATCACCAATACCCAGATCTCTCTTGTGCCCACTCCCAGCCATCACCCCTTCCGAAGGTTAATCCTTGTTCTAATTTCTATCGCTATAGATTTCTCCCTTCCTTTCCCTTCCCTCTCTTTTCTTCTCTTCCCTTCAAAGACCTTACATTAACTCTGTAATTTCTTTTTTTTACAAGTAATAGCATGGCCATCATTCCAGGTCAATACAGATAGATTTATCTCAATTAACTCACACTGGGCTTTAGAATGGATAGAAGAACATAATTTGTTCAACTATTCTCTGATGGACTTTCAGGTTGCTTCTATTTTTATTTTTCTGCCACTATGAATATAGCATAAAACATTCTTGTACCACTGTGTGTCTATATGGTATTGACAACCCAATGGAATTATTCGGCCAAAGAGTATGTTACAGATCATTTTCCAAAAACAGTTAAAGCAATTTATCCTTACCAACAATATGGATGTTTCCCATAACTCCACCAGCAGGAGTGGAGTTTTAAAAATTCTGTGAATCCAATCAGTGAAAATTTAATTTCTCCAGATATTAATAGAGTGGGGAACCTAAAAGGTCTGAGCCTTGGTAATGAGTTGGGGCTGCTAACCTGCATATCCCAATAGCAACCAAGTCCGAAAGGCATCTTCACCATCACATTCATCCTGAGGATGGCTGCAACTTAAGAGTATCAGGTTAATGCCATGCTTCCTTCTCTATACTCTGCTCTCAAAAAAATAAGATTCTTTTTCTTTTCAAACAGCTTAGCATTAAGAACATTTCATTTGATCAACCTCTGATGATCAGATATATAGAACTGAGATAGACTGTTTCCCTACGCCTTACTCAAGTAAAAATTCTGAGTCCCAAAGAACAATAAGCTCCCAGAAATATTTGATAATTGCTCAATAAAATATCTCATACCACTAAGAACTTCTATATCACATTTTAACAGCCATTAAAATAGGAAGATTCTCATTCCAGGGTAGCCAGAGAGACTGCAGGTTTAATTAGATCACGTCTCAACTACTTCAAGCTAACCAAGCATGCCAGAATTATATGAGAAAACAGTTTATTTGAATAGTAAACTACACCTACATTAATTAAATAGCATGTCAAGATTAACACTGGAGTTTTAATGAAATCTAAATACTTATTAATTGGGGCATTCTTTTTAGATCTTGAAGACTCAGATCTAAATGTTTCAAAAAAAGGAAGCAGTAATTTAATTTTTTCTCCTTTAGAGTACATAATCAGAGCTGATTGGCCAATGATATTAATGGTGACAAAAAAGGCATTTTGATAGGCCAAATGGCAGTTATTTGAAGAACTATCTAGACAGAAGATGGGAGGAGAACAAAAAGCAGGTTGCAAGAGTAAGTCACTATAACACACCACTCTGGGCCTTCAGAAGACTAAAACTTAAGAGCCCCAGACTATTAAGAACTTAAATTTAAGGGACAAATTTCATTTTGCTATCACTGAAAATAATGTAAGGTAAGAAAACCTTACTGACTGGAAAAAGTAAAAATATCAAGCTTTTTCCCTCCTGGAGAACTCCCATAACTTGATAAATAACACCTACAAAACGCATCACTCCAGCCTCAAATGTCACTTCCTCTTCTCCCTCTCTGGTTCCCAGAGGATAAAAATGAAGACTGTGTTTGAACTGCCTGGATTCAAGCCTTGGCCACATACTCAACCTTCTGGTGATCCTTGATTTTCTCTAACTAACTACATCCATCTGCCGGCAGAAAAAATGTAAAGGAAAGACACCTACTCAACCTCCAACAGTTGATTGCTTACACGTTCCTGTACTAAAATAAATCACTTAAAAGCACCTGGGATGTCTTAATTGGTTTCACAAGAATTTCTTCTTCCTGGTTTTTCTTTAGAGGGAAAATAACAAAATTCAAAAAGTGATTCCAGTCTGAAAAACAACTGTTTGCTTATATAACAAAAAAATCTCTCATCATCTTTTTCTGGCTTTAAAGGGAAAATACTTCTGATATCTTCAAGCCCCCCAATAGTAAAAACTACAAGAAATTTAAAAATTTCTTTCAAATCCCTTTAATTCTCCAAAAATATTTAAATGACTTTGTTTTTGCAAAAAATGCACACAGGAGCTCTGGATTTAGTAGACTGAAGTTTGAATCCTATTTCTTCTTCTTAGTAGCAGAGAAAACCTGGGCAAGTTAATTAATCTCTCTGAGGCTCAGTTTCCAAATTAAAAATCAGAATATACCAAATTTGTAACTGATTATAGGTACACTTATGAGTAGAAAAATAGTAATTTTATATTCTATGCCAATAGTTTTCCACTACCAGCAAAGCAACATCTAACTTCTTTTCTTGGAAGAAGTCTCTTGATGATCTGGTCCTTCCCCTTCACGTACAGCGTTATCCCCTACGACTCAACCTCCACCATCTCGCTCCAGCAATACCACCGCTGCCTCTCACACCTTCAGGCCTCTGAATGGGGATTTCCTGTCTGGAATGCCTTCTTCAAACCTGCCTGTTTGGCAAACCTCTTGTTTTTCAGAGCTATGCTCATTCAATTTCCGTAGGATTACTGAAAGTCCTCCCTTGGCACTATGACTGATGATCGATATTACTTTCTCTCTGTGACATGATTTCAGGGCATCCTCACAAACTTAAGTGTTTTTTATTTTAGCCCATACTATAGTTTATATCTATTCATTCTAGAAACTGTCATATTGTATTAAAATTATTTGCAGATCTGTCTTAGCAATAGGGATCAAGTACTCCTTGAGATCAGGAACACTTTCTTTTTGACCTTCTTGCCCTTTTAAACTGTGATTAAATAAATATTTGTTGAATAAATACTTTTGTTGTTGCTATTAATTAAACTGAGTAAACATCAAGCTGAGCAACTACTATATGCTTAGCGGGGACTGGAGATTCAAAGGTAAGTGAAACACAACTCTTGCCCCAGCCAAGTTCTCATTTGGTGTGATATGCTGTATATAAATAAAGTGCAGGAGGAAGACAGAAGAAAGTCTATTCTGCCAGGGAAGGGAAAAGCCCTTCTCAGAGCTCTTTTTCCGCCTTATAATTTCAATGAAATTCAAGTTAGAGGTTTCCCCTACATGTCAAGTCACTGAATGTGATAAATGTGACTATTAGTGACATGATTTCCCAAATTGGTGAAAAATTCTTGGTAGAGTTCCAAATAAAACAAAGTACAATACTTTTATTCCTGGAAAATTCGACATATGTTAAAACCCTGCAAAAAAGTTCTGTATTTATAAGTAAAATTGAGTTAGGTTCTGTCTCTGACAACTATAAACAGATTTTCCACCTACATTATTATCTAGGGGGACATTCAAAAGTCATGTAGAGCGTAAGACAATTCTTCATGGTGGACATCTAGCCCCCCCGAAGCCCCCTTCCCCGGCAGTACTACCTCAGTGGAGAAGACTACGGTAGAGAAAGACAAGGGCTATGAGAACAAAATGCTAACCCAGTTAGAAGGTCAGGAAAGGACCTTAAGGAAGTAACTTTTAGTCTGAGGCCTGAGGAATCAGCAAAAAGCAAAAGTGCGAGGAAGGCAGGGGCTAAAAGGACCTTGTAGACCATGTCAGGAAGTTTGTGAAGGCTTTTTAAATGATAAAAGAAATGATCAAATAAAAATCTGGAAAAGGATTAATACCCCCTGGGAAGTAAAAATGGGAAAGGAGAGGTACATATTCTGCTCTGTAACTTAAACATGAGGTTAATTTTTTACCATAAGCACAATATTTCTAAAATAAAAATGATTATAAAAACCCTATCAGGCTGCAATGTGAGAAATCAATGGAGGGGCAGGAGGAGTCACAGGAAGACCTAACTGTCCAACATTTAAACTCGAGTTTCAGTTTGTTAGGGGAAGGGCAGTCTTGCTTCACAGATGGTCAAAATGAAAAATTCTGGTATTTAAATATTAAACACTTAAGCACATCTATTATTTTGTCAATAATAATCAGTAACAGCTAATATGTTTTAGTACTATGTAGTATTTTAAGCACTTACGTGTGTTAACTAATTTAATCCTCACCACTCTATGACATTGGTATTAACATTAATCTCATTTCACAGATAAGTAAATTTAGAGACAGAGAAGTTAAGTTACTGTCCCAGCTTACTCAGCTAGTAAATGACATAGCTGTGATTCAAAACCCAACTAATCTGGCTCCAGAGCCAGTCCCTAATCCCTGAGAGCCTTTCAAAAAAAAAAAAAATATATATATATATATATATATCAATTCCTATAAACTGGAAAACTAGCAGTATTTCAAATAAAACCATTTGTATACTAAAGAAAAAACATATTTGATACCTTCGTAGTGAGAAAAAGAAAAAAGTTAAAAATCATCCTTCATTACTGTAAAAACCACAATAGATCTAAAGCAGCAGCCTGTATATAATAAATATATATATAAAATGAAGCATTTAAATAATATTTTGACTAGATGAATTTAAAATATCCCAAATCTAATCTTTACAACATCCCTATGTTGCAAGCAGGTGGCATATATTATCTTCACTTGACAAATAGATATTTGTCAGACCTTAAGTATTTTGATGAATTATTTGTGCAACATTAATCAGATCTGTAGACTTCCAAAGTAAATGCCTCTACAGTGCTTTTTTTTTCCTTTACAAAAAGATGCTCTGAGGCCTAAGAGTAGAATTAGCAAAAGATATCCAAAAGGCTAAAACAAACATGCTATTTAAAGAAAACAGTTATTCAATAAAACTTTTTTAAGAAGTTGAAACAAGACTCAGCTATGAAGGGAAAGTTTAAGGCAGTTGATTATTAATAACGTTTAAAAAGTTTTCTAAAAATATCAGACTCAAAACATTAATAAGCCTGTTAAATTATAGCTATCCTTGGAGCCAAAAAAGTCCTTCGTAAGAATCTATAAAGTAATCAGAGCATGTTATAGATCAAGAAAGAAGGGGAAGGCAAAACCAATGTTGAGCCCAGGATAGTGGAGAGGATGAAACCAACTAGAGTAGAAGGGCAGAGAGGACAGCATGAGGGTCTTTCTGATGTTACAGGGTTCTTGGCACATAATAGGTTTTAAATCATTCTTGATTAATTTTGACGGATTAAGGTAAATCACCACTTGGAAAAACTACGCTAAGAGATTAAAATTGTAATTTTCTGATATTACATATTCATCATTATCTAAGAGCCGGAAAATACACAGAACAAAGAGAAAATGGAAAACAGGTACTTAGGAACTTAAAAATATAGATATTCTTAGAGTCCCCTTCCAGGAAGACCTCTGAAGATGAACAGATATGCTGCTCAAATGCTGACGTTTACAAACATTAAAAAAAAAAAAAACCCTATCAAAATGAGTAGATGAAAGCTTGATTTTCAAAACTCAATCCAATCACATTAGGAAGTTAGGCACTTCCTAAACTTCAGCTCATTTAATATTTATAAGATCAGCATAAGGTGGATGCTAACCCCATTTTATATTAACCGAGGTTCAGCAAGGTGAAGTAGCTTGCTCAGCTAGTGTGGCAGGGTGGGCAGTGAATACCAAACCTGTATGATTCCAAAGTCTGGACTGTGCTGAGTAATAACAGCTACCCTGTTACCATTAATGAAACACTTTTATGTGCCAGTTTTTATGCTAAGTGCATGATCTCGATTAATTCCATGAGTATGTACTAATATTACCTCCGTTTCACAAAAGAGCAACAGGCCTACGAGAAGTTAATCAACGTGTCCATGGCCACACAAATATACTGAAGAAAGTGAGGACTCCAGCCCAGATAGAGCCAGCTCCAGACTCCTTCCACTGAACACTCTGCCTAATTAATGTCACCTCTACGAACACATGAAATTTTGGATAAACTATGAAGGCTCATACTTACTTTTTCCTTGCTACCCCATGCATTATCAAGAATTCAACAGCTCTCTTGGCAAGTGATTACTTTCTTCAATTCAACCACTTCAGGTGTGATAACTGAACCTTGCTTTTTTTGAGTTCAAATTTTTCATTTTTAATCAAAACAAAAAGCTGATAGGAGTAATACTTTCCATATATTTAAATTTTGGTCACAACACTGTCAAAATCAAAACAGCAACTCCCTGTCAACTTCTACATCAGCTGTTTTTTTTTTGTATGCTGTATGGCAGGGGTCGCATTTCATTCTTTTACTGTGTGAGTATCCCCTTATGGCAGCAGCATTTGTTGAATTTTTTGTTTGTTTGGGAGGTACATGGGCTGGGAATTGAACCCAGGTCTCCCGCATGGCAAGCGAGAATTGTACCACTGAACCACCCTTGCAGCCCTCCTCTAAGTCAGATCTAAACAGTGGTTCACTACCCTGACTGCACATTATAATCTCCTGGGAACATTAAAACAATGTGATGCCTGTCCCCAACCTTCCCCACTGATTAAATATGTGGGTGGGGCCTAGGAACCTGAACACGAGCATTTTGTAAAATTCCCAGACTTATCCTATATTGAATTCTAATATTAGCTAGTAGAGAATCACAACATTAAAGTCAATGAATCTGTTCCTGGCAATTTTCATTAGTTTCTCACTCCATTGAGCTAGAAATAGCAGAAAATACAAGAAAGAAGAATAGAATGTAGACTATACTGATTAATATGGAAACATTACTAATCACTAGAAACATGTCTTTGGAGAAAACTAAAACATAAGAACATACTTTTAGAACCACACAAAAATTTGCACTACTTAGTAAGGAACAGATACAGATATGATCAAAAGCTATTAAGTACAATGCTCATTCACTTTGTAATTTAACAGTGACAGAAGCTGGGTAAGTAGCTGCATTTAAGGTCTAAGACAGAAATGGAAAAAGGGGGAAAGTCCAGATTGGGGGGAAGAATATAATAAGTATTTCCCTCTAGTAAGACTCTAATTAGACACCTGCAGCCCATGATTGGCCAAATATGATTTAAATTCATGTCAAATCAACTTATTTTGCAAATGATAACTACATCTTTCTTCAAATGGTAATATTAAGTCATTCATAAAACTAAAAGTAAATCCTTTTGCCAGCCTCTCCAGAATATCAACTAGTTCCAACTCCCTATCCATATTATCGACAGCCCCTTCCAATGTGACAAAGTTAGAATGGGCAAGGCCCAAATACCCCTGAAGAGTGAGACAAAGATCAAAGGTGATGGAGTTATACAGAGAAGGCAGGGTTTAACAAATGAGTATGATGGTTGAATCATTATACTGATATTTCTTTTAGTCTCCAGTATCTTAGAGCAGCTAGAAGCAAAAATCTAAAATTGTGGAATTGTAAACCACATCAAACTCTGAAATCTGTTTTACAATGAATTGTTGCTATGTGCTCTGAAATTTATTGCTTTTTTGTATATATATTATTTTTCATCAAAAAAAAGAAAGAAAAGAAAAAAGGCTTGTGATTATTAAAAAGTAAATATTTATTCCTTCTAGCCTCCAATGTTCTGGAGCAGCTAAAAGGAAAAATCTGAGATGATGGAATGGTAGCCCATAACAAACTCTGGGATCTGTTCTTTACCTGTTAAAGAGTATTTTGAAAACTATTGCTTTTTTCTTTCTTTGGTTGGCATATATGATATATTATACAATAAAAAAGTTAAAAAAAAAGTAAACCATTTTAAATAGTATACCCACTAATTAAAACCCAAACATACAAAATAAGTAAATTAGCACTGTCAGGCTCATTAAAGATCCTTACTAGGGATCTTTCTATTGCTATGTTCAACCTCAGAACTTTTTATTTAAATAGTTCAGTTTACTATTGTCATTGCCTAGTCAACCCTACTCTAGCAGTTTTCATTTCTGTGCCATCAATGAAGAAAAAAAGCTTCTTTTAAAAAAAAATAGTCTTCACTATTATAACTGATTGTAAATTCCATTTTAGAATGTTAACTGATCACTGCCAAGTGGTTTCAAGTAGTACAGCACTTGATAATTTTCAAAGTATCTTCATATTCTATCTCATCTGATTTTTCAAAATTACCTTGGGGGAAAAACCTCTTTTGTGGCCTCTCTCTCCCTAATCCCAACTCTGCAAGAAAAATCATTATCCTCCCCAATGCGTGGGACCTAATATCCAGGTGTTAAAATCTAGGGACATGACTTGTAGAAGAAGCTAGCAAATGATGCAGTGTTCGCCATGTGCCCTTCCAGATGAGAGAGAAACTCTGTGTTCGCCATGTGCCCTTCCACTTAAGAGAGAAACCTTGAACTTCATCAGTTTTCTTGAACCAAGGTATCTTTCCCTAGATGCCTTAGATTGGACATTTCTATAGACTTGTTTTAATTGGGACATTTTCTCAGCCTTAGAACTGTAAACTAGCAACTTATTAAACTCCCTTTTTTAAAAGCCATTCCATTTCTGGTATATTGCATTCCGGCAGCTAGTAAATTACAACAGTCAGAAATCAATTTTTATAATTCTAGTTCCCAAGGTGAATCTCGTTTTATACTATTTATTGCTATTAAGCAGCAAGACGAAATGAAGGAGGCATGAGTTCAAGAGTCATACTTACACGGGTACAAATCCCAGGCTCTCAATTACTGATTTTGTATTTTTTAAGAAAATTACTTAGCTTTCTGAGCCATAGGCCAGTCGTCTGTGAAATGGGGTTGATGAGAGGATTAAATGAGATCATAAGGTGTCCCAATAGTAAGTACTTACTGCTTGTTCCCGCCACAATTCACCCTCCACTAAAATTATCCTCAAAAGCAAGTTATTGATGGTAGTTTGTATCACCAGAAAACATTATGATGATTACTCAAACTGATTTCTGTTCCTTCAAAGAAGATATAACAAAATGGGCTATTTAACTTGTCATTTAAATGAAGTAAGTGTCCAAAGACACAGAAAAATCAAAGGAGAAATATTGGAGGGATATGAAGAACAAAGAAAAGAAATGGAAATCAAGTGGTGAATATTAAATCAGTTATGTATGAAATCAGTCTGCAAACGTTTTCTAAGAGCAAAAGCTAAATAGTTAGGGTAGTGTCTATAGTATGCAAAAAGAAGTGTCAAATGACAGATGATGGTACCACACAACCAACCATCTAGTACAAAAAACACAATGGCACATATTCTGTAAGTGTTCAAGTGTGTTTTTCTAATTCCTGTAACAAAGAAACAATGAGACTCAACCAAGATTAATGAGACATAAAAAAATTAATGAGTATAAAAACTAGAAGGAAATGTGAGTTGGTAAGGAAATCTGAGATTATGCTGGACACAAAGGATAATGTTAACCTACTACACATATACTAATAACTAAGAAAATACTCTGTTTATAAGCATATATCCGTTTTAACTGAATCTTAAGCTTACTATAGTCCTGAAATACAAATAGAGTTACTGAGTTATCAGTCAACTAAATATCAAGTTTTTATCCATCCATCTCCTTCATTACATGAAATTGGAATTTAGTTTAACTGCAATTAAAGAAGAAAAATCACAACATCTTATTTTCTGAAAGAGAGCATTAGACATCTATTCAATACTTTTAAAAGATAAGGAAGTCAAGACATACAAATCAATAACATTACAAATTAATTAAGGGGATGAATTCCAATTCTATTTTTAAAAATGCAGCTAGAATGTCAAGTTCTATATCATGAGGTTAAAACCACCTTCCCCACCCCAACCCCCACCCCCAACCCCCTGCATAGTACACTGATTTTCTGATAGAAATTTATCACTAAACCCAAGGGCCTTTTTAAAGGGACCTGGGTTGTTAGCCTACAGCTCAGGCCCTAACAGTGAGGTTATTTCTTTGTGATCTCATTCCCTAAATGCACACAATTGATTAGATCAGGACTGGGCACCTGAATCTCCACATGATGAATCCTAGCACAAAAAGATGAGCTAAATCAAGTGGATTTTCTTTCTCAGGAATATACACAGGAAATACTAAGATTATTTACCATTTACTAAATGGTAAACAGAATTTACTAAATTCTTCTGTTTACTAAATGGGTAAACAGAAGCTAAAAGGTATTGATGGCCACTGACAGACTCTATGTGCAAGGCAAAATTATGAAGGGGCACAAATTGTAAGCAAGCAAAAAAAGAGACTGGACCAGCACAGAGGGAAGCAAGAAGGTGCTGGTAAAATGAAGCGGTCCACCAGACTGAGAGGAACTACTACTGGAAGCTGCCTTACTACCTGTAGCTTTCTATTTTTAATCCATGAATGACTTAGACTAAACCTCCCCCTTCCCTCTTATGACAATCTGAAAGAGTTTCTCTTCCTTGGAATCAAGAGCTTAAACAGAACAGGACTATTAAGTAGGTTTTCAAATATCTATCATATGAACTAGTTATAATAAACTATTCCCAGAATGTATTTGAAGTGGAAGGAATTGAGTATTTTAGGAAGTTCTCTAGGTACTGTAGGGTTGGTACAATGAAAGCTTATGACTATCACAGGAACTAATTTCCTTAGAATGAACCTCAGTGTAAATCTGAGAGCTGACATGACGCCTCTGAGAAGTAATCAGTACAATGAATATACCAAGATGGGTGAGGAGTTAAATGAGTGGGATGAGTAGACAAAACAAGCATCAAGTCAGCCACGAGTTCAAGTATGAACTCTTCTTTATGAGCACCCAAATTTCTCACCTATCTATTTATATCCCTTCTCTTCTTCCTTACCCTGCCTCTTCCAGAGTATATCGTCTTGGTTCTGTAGGTGGTGATCACTGCCACCGCTGCCATCAAGGGAAAAGGAGTCTCACAACATTCAAACACTTAATACCAGTTAGATGTAGGGACGATAGCAATTTATTCTCACTATGATGCCAGCTCACTATGATGTGTTGTCTTAAACTTGTTTCCCAAGACTCAAAAACTCTTTCAAATGGCCCATGTCTCTTAAGATGCAACTCTGGAAAGTACTACTGTTTACACAGGCTTTTTAAAAAAATATGAGCGCTCTTAGCATATGACAGCAGTACAAAGTTAGATGTTACAAGATAGTAATATCTTAACTTTATTTAGATATAAAACTCATTTATAACCAAAACAGATATAGCACATGAAAGAAAATACACGACAGGAAATATGACAGTAAACAAAGAAGGGAAAAAGCTGAACCTTATTAATAATCAATAAATATAATAATGAAGCAATGTTTTTAGTTAATTAGCAAAGATAATTTTTTTTAAGCAAAGATAATTTTTTAAATGAAAATATCCTACGTTGCTGAGGCTATAATGAGTCAGCTATAACAAATTATGAAGGTAGTGCAAATACAATTTATCAGAAATCAACTCTGCAATCTATATCAAGAGCCATATAATTTTATACCCTTTGTACCCATATTCTACTTCTGACACTGCATCCTAAGAAAAGAATCCTACTACTGTAAAGAAAGTTTCTGCTCAGAGATTTTATCCCAGGATTATTTCTAATATTAATAATAAATAGGTAAATAACACAGCATTCAAATGATGAGCTATTATGCACTGATTAATAAAGACAGTTTTCTGTAATAACATGGAAAATGTTTATGATTAAAAATGGAAAAGTGATAAAAGTTGTATACAGAGTACTATTACAAATAAGTTAAAAACGTGTAAGAAAAAAGACTGAATTATGGGAATGAAAAAGACGGGAAGGAAACAATGAAACGCTAACAACATGTTAGAGTGTTAGGAATGTGAGCCCTTTTTTCTTCTGCTCTTTACAAAATGTTTCAATATTGTGCTTATGTTACTTTTGTGATGAAAACAAATAATAAAACCCCCCAACATGTAACTGTTTGAAGTCATAGTTAGCATGGGGCCAAAAGACCCCAGTGAATATTTACTATTTCATGTACAATGCTTGCTGTTCATATTAATGACCAAGTCATCAAAAAGTTTTAATTACATTCTTTTTTACTTTTTAAGACAGGAAGATGTAAAATATAGCTCGGGAAGTTTTTGTGAAAATGCTTGAAGTTTACAGTGCTTAAAGGGTTAGGTTTTCACGACATAGAAAATTAATGTACTTAGAATAATCTTTTCCTAGATTATGCCATTAAAGTGAGCAGTGATACAAAGATGATAATGGAAATAAAAATTTTATGATTTTATTAGACTTTTAGAAAGTACAACGATGATACCAAAAGTGTTGTCTTAACAATTCCAGAGACTCAGCCTGAGAGAAACACTGTTCTAAAAATCAGGGAAATTTTACTTTTACTTAGATAATGGGAATTATTATAGATGCTACCCTTGCCATTACTGTTTTAATATCTTATGAGAGTGGAAATCATTTTTAATAATGTTAGCATAACAACAAGCTATTATTTAAATGCTCTGAAATACGAAGTAATGTTATACAAAAACATTAAGACTACAAAATATAAAATAAAAATTTTCTTATCAAAAGAAATCATATTGCAAAGACCTTCATTAACTTTCTAATTTTTCAAAACACTCATGCATATTTAGAAAATATCATTAAGAAAAAATTCAATAAAAAGCTTAAACTATATACTGAACTAGAATAATTTTTTAAAAAATCAAAGATGGAAATGCCAAAAGCAAATTAAAATGAACTCTAGTGAGCAGGCAACAGTAGCTCAGTGGCAGAGTTCTTACTTGCTGTGCTGGAGACCCAGGTTCGATTTTCTAGAGCCTACCCATGCAAAAAAAAAAAAATAATAATAATAATAAAATAAAGTAAGAAACGAACTCTAGTTTACAAGAGAAGCTTACATTTTTTTACAGGGGTTTTTGAGATTTTTGTAGTAACAAGTGTTTCTTCTTTCTTTCTTTTTTTTTTTAAAATTTAAAAAATATATTAACAGGGTTGTGCAATGGTGGTTCAGTGGTAGAATTCTCGCCTGCCATGCCAATTGAACCCAGGTTCAATTCCCAGTGCCTGCTCATGTGAAAAAAAAATGTATTACTAACCATGGTACGTGTTCTAGGTAAGAGTTCGATAGCACAACATAAAGATCATATACACATATATCAGAGGGAAAAAAAACACAAAAAATTACACTAAGTGCATTAGTAAGGATGAATAATACTCAACAGTTCTCTCAATAATTACAGATTCTAATAACAATAAACATAGATTCTCTAAAATAATAACTACAAATACTTTGAAGAAAAAATTACATATTAATGCATGATAAGAAAGTTTCTACTGCAGAAATCTAAAATAAATGGGTACATACCACAAATAAATGTGTCATAATTTAGCATACAATCAACTGAACAGGTTTATGTTCTTGTATTTTTCATCTGGCTAATCAACCATTCGTGTTATACGGTATTTTAGCTCTTACTAAAGACCCAGAAAGTAGGAAGTGATAAAAAAAAAATGAATTTCATTTTTCATGACACCTTTAATATTTTTGACTCCATGACCATAATTCACAATTCCAAATGCTTATTTTTTAATGCACTTATTCAAAAAACTCTTGATCAGTAAATATAATTTAAAAGCACATGCAGACTCATCAAAAAAATCTAAATTAACACCCAGTATTAGACAAAAATTAAGATACTTTTCAGAGAAGAATGTTTGTTTGCAAATAAACTTCAAGCCGAGAAATATTTTGTTTTCATCAGCGCAAAGTAAGAGCTTTTATAAGTCATGAATCTTCTTAATGAATTTTTCTGCCTAAGGAAGCTAATGCAGTAACCAAAAAGGGGATGAAAAGAAAATGTATGCCTACAAATTAACCTTCACTTAAAACTAATGGTATATGGGTAGAAAGCCTGCCTTCCAAGCAGGAGACCTGGGTTTGATTCCTGGACCAGACACCCAAAACAAAAAACAAAAAGACGAATGGTATAATTCTGTGTGCCTATTTAGTCTATGAGATAACATCCTTTATGGTATATTCTTAATTCATAGACATAGGATTCTATAACATAGGATTCAGAAGCACACAGTTTCCATTACACTCAAATGACTATTAGAAAGAAAAAATAAATTCATTTATTATAAAATAAACCTTTCTTAAATTATTTTCCTGGAATAAGGCTGAGAACACAGAAAGCGAATCTGTCTTGTCATATGAAATGATACATCATTTAAAAAATAACTTCATGCAACTTATTCATATTATTTACAGTTAATAAAATATTTACTCACCAGTCAACTCAATTATATATTCTTACAGGAGTAGTAAGCATATTCTAGAAGGAAAGAACTCCAGATTTTAAATCAACAAGCAAATATGTATTAAGTGCTTCTATATGCAGGATTTTATAGATGGAAAGCACAATTGTAATAAAAGAAAAGTCTGGAATGAGTGGGATGAACTAGGAAATTCCTACGATTTCTTTATTAAATTCAACAATTCAAGACGTGGCTCGACATTCACATGAATGTGGATCAAAAGCATCTGAGATGTCCAGGGGAAGGGTAGCATTTGGGGAGGCCATATAGATACTTGAACTCACCTCCATAGGATTTATGGGATTAATTTCACTGTTTTTTAGGACAAAATACTTCCAACCAAGAGTCTTTAAGTCTTCTCTGCCATGAAGAGACAAAATACAACAGGAAAAGGAAGGGCCATTAAGAGATTTGGGACTCTTATCTCAGTTTTTCTCTGCACTAAGACTAGCTAGCTAAAAGGAATTCTGTACAAATCACTCAGGCTCATATGGTTTATTTTCTCATCTATAAAGAAGCTAAAGACCAGTTTCTATAAGTAAAACATTTACCTGACTGTAAATAATGGATCTAGTCATATGTCCATACAAAAGTCAGCTTTAGTTCTTTTCTTCCTACTTGTTAGTAAAATTCTCCAAGCCCCTCCTAGCCTCTGGGGAAGCCTGTATTCAACTCAACTGTTCCAAAGTAGTTCTGAGACTACTAAAAACTGAATGGATAGCTACAGATCACTTGATTTTTTTCAACAAATAGATAGGCTTCTATGAAAAGGCACAACATTTGTGCCAGGCTATGGGTCACTTCTTAAGAGTGTGAGTCACATTCAATAAAAAAATCACATAATTTTGTGATTTTATAGGATAATATTCTGGCACTTAGAATATACAACTAAAGTATTAAGGGATAAAGTAAGATGTATCCAACTCACTCTCAAATGGTCCGATAAAATGAAGTGTGTATATATGTGTGTGTGTGCAGAGTGAGACATAGAGAGGAAAACAAATGCAGCAAATGTCTAAAAATGATGAATCTTGAAGACGACTGTATAAAGATAAAGCAGAATAGAAAGGAATCAGAAATTCCTTATCTGAAGTAGAAAAATAAGGTAAATATGTATACCAGCAGCAGTTATCTTTATATCAAAAGGATAATTTTTAAATTTCTGAACCTAAATTATAACTCTGAATGTAGTAGTGGGTCAGAGTTTACTATGTCACCTTGGTGAGCATTAAGACAAACAAAAACAAAGTGAAGACATTTAAACTTTCTATGCAAAACTTATCAGACTTTGTTGAAAATGTTACAGAAAAATTTACTTCATAACTCCATTTACTATCAAACAGAATTTACCCATCATCCCCTCAAAACTGTGTAAAAGAAAACCGTATAAAACATTACTGAACCAACTATCCAATGGTGTACTCTAATTCCTATTCTGTAGCACCTGTAGTGCTACTGATTTGGTTCCAAAGTTGCACATCTTTATGTTTTCTTCCTAAATTAAGTCACAAAATTTTCTAATAGATTTGACAAGAAGCATTTTATAAGCTGAAATTCTTTTTGAAACACAAGACTCTTTAAATTATGTCCATTAAATTGGCAACTAAACTCTACCACAAAATAATTAATCCAGTTTTTAGTTTTCTAAACAATCAACACCAGTAATTTTGAAACATTTATACCAAAGTCTGATAAGTTCTACATATAAAGTTTAAACGTCTTCACTTTGTTTTTGTTTCTGTCTTAATGCTCACCAAAGTGACATAGTAAATTCTGACCCACCACTACTTAGAGTTATAATTTAGGTTTAGAAATTTAAAAATTATTCTTTTGATAGAAAGATAACTGCTGCTGGTATACATATTTAACTTATTTTTCTACTTCAGATAAGGAATTTCTGGTTTTTCCATACACTACACGGGAGACACTGTCCTATAATGTTTAAGAATACAAGCCCTCTGCTTGACTTTGAGTTCTGGTTAATCACAAAAAGAATAATTAACCTGTGATCTATAAAATGAGAATGACACCTTAGTAGTACCTATATCTGAGGGGTTGTTATAAGGATAAGATGGCAAAATTCCATCTTAAAAAAAAAAGAAAACCTCTCTCTGTCTAAAAAGACATGATGACTTACATGTAATACACAACTCTGAACTGGATTCTGTCTTGGAGGAAAAAATGCTATAAAGCATATTACTGGGACAATTGACAAAATTGTAATATGGACTGTAAAAAACTGAATTTCCTGAATTCATACCTGTTTTGTGATTTTATAGGATAATATTCTGGCACTCAGGATACACAACTAAAGTATTAAGGGGTAAAGTAAGATGAATCCAACTCACTCTCAAATGGTCTGATAAAATGAAGTGTGTATGTATGTGTGTGTGCAGAGAGAGACACACAGAGGAAAACAAATGCAGCAAATGTCTAAAAATGATGAATCTTGAAGACGAATGTATAAAGATAAAACTTTTGCAATGTGACTGTGTAATTGTGAAAACCTTATGTCTAATGCTCCTTTTATCCAGCTATCAACAGATCAATAAAAAAATATGGAGAAAAATAATAAGAGGGATAAGGAGAAAAATAAATTGGGTAGATGGAAATACTAGTGGTCAATGAGAGAGAGGGGTAAGGGGTATGGGATGAATGAATTTTTTTATTTCTTTTTCTGGAGTGATGCAAATGTTCTGAAAAATGATTGTGGTGATGAAAACACAACTTTGTGATGATACTGTGAGCTGCTGATTATATAACACATATGGACTCTATGTGTGCGAAGATGTGTCAATAAAAATACTAAAAAAAATGATGAATCTGGATAAAGTATTTTAGAGAGTTCTATGTTTTATTTTTGCAAGTTTTCTTAAGTTTGAAAATCATTTTTAAATAAAACTCTCCTCCATTCATAGAAACTGAAAGTTGAATACAGTCACTGCTTCCGTACTTCTTGTTGCAAAACCTAGCAATTCCTTCTTGGTCTTACCTTATTCCAATGTTCAACAAAGACAACCACTCTTTCCTCCAAACCTTTTCATCTCTTAGTTCACTGGTACCACATTTCCCACGTTTTCCTTTTATCTCAGCTGCTCTTTTGTCAATCCCTTTTGCTAATGCTCTCACCCCTTGTTCAAGTTTGCTAGCTGCCAGAATGCAATATACCAGAAATGGAATGGCTTCTAAAAAGGAGAATTTAATAAGTTTCTAGTTTACAGTTCTAAGGTTGAAAAAATGTCCCAATTAAAACGAGTCTATAGAAATGTCCTATCTAAGGCATCCAGGGAAAGATACCTTGGTTCAGGAAGGTCGATGATGTTCAGGGTTTCTCTCTTGGCTGGAAGGGCACATGGTGAATATGGCGGTGCCTGCTGGCTTTCTTGTGGCTCTACAAAAAAGGGACTCTCTCCCAAATGTTTGGTCTTTCAAAGGACTAATGGGTAGAGTCACAACTCCATGGCAGCTATCTAATCAAAAGTTACCACCCACAACTGGGTGGGTCACATCTTCATGGGAACAATAAAAAAGCTCCCAGCTAGCAATACTGAATGAGGATTAAGGGACATGACTTTCCTGGGCTCCACCACAGATTCAAACTGGCACACCCCTTAAATGCTAGTTTGCCTTCAAAGATGGATTCTGGTTCCCTTTATTAATCTACATAATTTTATCGAGTTCGTGCCAATAAATAAACTCCACACTTAAGTACCAAATTCTTACAAGATACAGACACCTGTCGGTTAAATAGGCATCTCAAACTTTGCTGACTAAAGCAGAATTTTTCTCTCCCCACCCCATTCACACCTGCTCCTGCCCCAGCTGCCTAACATCACTAAATGCCACTAGTGTCCACCCAATTGTTCAGGCCCCAATACTAACGGGTCATCCTCAATTCTTCTCTTTCCCTCAAATCCAACTATCAGCTAATTCTGTTAAACTGTCAGCTAATTCTGTTAAACTGTATCCTAAAAGATGCCTTAAAAATGCACTCTCAATCTGACCATTTCTCACCCCTTCCACTGTTCATACTAGTCCAGCTACTATGGTCTACAATAGACCATATGGCTACTACAATAGATTTCCCTGCCTTCTCTCTTGCTCCCTTTACAGCTTATTCTCCACAAAGCAGCAAAAATGATTTTGATGAAGCTGCAATTCATTCATGTCTTTCCCCCTATCAAAACCTTTCAATAATTTCCCATTACATTTAGAGAATAGCTAATTTCTTTACCACAGCCTACAAAGCTATACCTAATCTGGGCCCCTATCTCTCTCTCTCTCAACTCATCTCTTAACAGTCTCTGGTCTCCCTTGTTCACCATCGGCCAGACACACTGGATATCTTGCTGTTCCCGGTCATGCTAAACTCGTTCCCACCTCAGGGCCTTCTTTGTTTTTGCAATCTCTTTCCCTAAATATTCCTACTACTCACTACCTTCCTCTCATTTATTTACTCATTCAGATTACTGGCCAAATATGATATTCTCTCCCCCCACCCCTGGCTTTACTCTCTTATCTCCTCTCACTGCTTTATTTTCTTTAATATCTATTTCTATTTTTCCTTTCTTTTTGTTTAAAAAATCTTTAAATGCACAATTAATATGGAAGGCATCTCACTGAAGAAACAAAGAAGTACGCAATACAGATGAAACTCATGCTCCCTTCACCTCTCCTAATCCTGGTCTCTTCCCCAGAGATATTCTAGTATCAATCTGATGGGGATCCCTGTAGAGCTCTTTCTCTGTATATAAATATATGCGTGCGTGCATGTGTGTATGAACAGCTGTAGAAATAAAAAGGGTTTATTTCTGTTCTATAACAAGTCATTCAAAACATGCTTAGCTTTCCTAATCATTATATATATAGCTATATTTGATTACTTAAATAAAGTATGGTTTGTTGATGAACACAACTTATTTACAATTTTCCAGCCATTACAAAAAATTGGAATGTAATAAACATTACGCCAAAACTAAATGTCAACAGGCGAGGGCTTGGAAAGGGGTATGGATTCTTTGTGGAAGAAAAGGAAACGTCTTCAGATAGAGTATAGTGCAAAGGCATGTCTATACATTTAGGCTGGATTGTATGATGTATGAATAAAACTATTTAAGAATGAATAGAGAGAAACAAGGGCTAGAGAAAATGTGGAGAAAGAGATGTACTATCCACTGTCGGCAAGGAAACTTGAGAGGTGCAGCCCCTTGGCGGGCAGTGTGGTGGTTCCACAGGCTAGGGCTGGGTTTGACACCATACTTAAACCCTGCTGCTCAGTATATACCTGGAGGAACTGAGCATGGGGACACACTGGTGTCTCTGGTGGCAGTGTGCATGATCCACAATGAACGGAGGGGACCTAAAGGTACATAGACAGAGGAATGGAAGGGGGAACTATGGTGTATATAAACAAAGAACTACTGAGCGGCCACAAGAAGAATGAAATTGTGAGGCATGCAACTAGATGAATGAGCCCTAAGAGCTGTATATTGGATGAAACGTCAGAAACAAAAAGGCAAATATTATTATGCCTCAATCATATTGACTAAGTATAATATAAAAAGTTGGTGAAATAAAGTTGAGGCATGGGATATCAGGTTGGGCATATTGTAAAGGGTCCTAGATTGTAAGCTCTTAAAGTAGTTACATATATTCAGGAGGTGTAGCTGTTATTTCTAAATTCTGAGCTGTTTGTTTATAACCTGGTTGTTCCCAGAAACTTCAGTATTTACATGACACCTGAGACTCAGAGTTGGAGCTCTGAAGCTATGAAAGCCAGCAGTATCCCATACAGGAAATGTTTAAAAAGTTGAAAAAGGGATCAGACATCGAGTAGAGATATGAATGAAGCTGATCTAGATAGGACTAAGGTATATCAGGAGACTGGGTAAAGGAAGATATTATCCATATTTTAAAACTTCAACTTTTAAAATTAGAATTAACTTTCATGTGAGACTAAAGGGAGAGATATTTGGAGCAAAATTTGTATTTTGGCTAGTACACTTCTTAATTTAACTTAAATGGTCAGTTTAATTGAACACCATAAGAACATGGAATCTTGAATAGGGCATGAGATTTTGTTGATTTGTCCAGGGGTTACTGTGATGCCCCGATATATCCTAGAGTGATTTGGACAGGGAATAAAGAAGTATCTGCAATGCCCCCTTGGGGGAATGGGGAGAAAGGGGGAAATAGTCAACTTCCCCATTTGGAGAATTTCTGATGTTCTTGCAAGCAGTGGAAACAACCAAATCAATAGGCCAAGCCCTTAATCTTGGGATTCACCCCTATGAAACTTATTCTTGCAAAGGATAGGCTAAGCCTACTTAAAATTAGGCCTGAAGGTCACCCCCAGAGAATCTCTTTTGTTGCTCAAATGTGACTTCTCTAAGCCAACATGACAAGTGAACCTGCCCTCCCCCACTCTACGTGGGACATGACTCCCAGGGGCATAAATCTCCCTGGCAACGTGGGACAGAACTCCTGGGATGAGCAGGACCTGGCATCAAGAGATTGAGAAAGCTTTCTCCACCAAAAGGGGGAAGAGAAAAATGAGACAAAGTGTCGATGGCTGAGAGATTTCAAATAGAATCTAGAGGTTATCCTGGAGGTTACTCTTCTGCATGATATAGATATCCCCTTTCAGTTTATGGTGCATCAGAGTGGCTGGAGGGAAGTACCTGAAACTGCAGAGCTGTGTTCCAGTAGTCATGTTTCCTGAAGATGACTGTATAACAATATAGCGTTCACAATGTGACTGGTGTGATTGTGAAAACCTTGTGTCTGATGCTCCTTTTATTTAGGATATGGACAGATGAGTAAAAAATATGGATAAAAAATAAACAATAGGGAGAACAAAGGTTAAAATAAATTGAGTAGCTTGAAATATTAGTGGTCTATGAGAGGAAGGGAGGGGCATGGTATGTATGAGTTTTTCCTCTTTCTTTTGCTGGAGTGGTGAAAATGTTCTAAAAAATGATCATGGTGATAAATATACAACTATGTGATGATACTGTGAGCCATTCGTTGTATACCATGTATAAAATGTTTATATGCCGCCAAGAATGTACGTTTGTTTGTTAAGGTTTTACAGTAAAAATTAAAACATTAAAAAATTGGTTTAGCATATTCATTGAGCACCTACTATATCCTATATCCTAGCACTTACCACTGAAGTTGCTGCAGATAGAGCAGTAAATAAAACAAAGAACTCTGCCTGCTTCGAGCTTACATTCTTGTAGGAGGAGAAAGACAATACACACATAATGCAATAAAGCAAGCTTATCCTGTGCAGAGCCGGATAGCAAATGTTTTAGGATTTGTGGGCCACAGATGTGTCTGTCATATATTCTTCGTTTTGTTTTACAACTCCTTAAAAATATAAAACTATTCTTAGCTCATAGGCTATATAAAAACAGGCCACAAAAGGATCACAAAGCTGTAGCTTGTAGATTCCTGATATAGTGTATTAGAAGATACTATGCAAAAAGTAAAAAGTAACACAGGATTAGTAGAATGGGGGAGTGGGGTGGGGGGAAGCAGTGTTTATGTTTAGAGCAGGCTTCACTGAGAAGGTTAAGACCTAAACAAAGACATGGAGGTGAGGCCAGTGAGCCAAGGAAGTATTTGGGAGTACATTTCAGACAGCAGAACCAGTTAGAGTGAAGTCCCTAAAGCAGGAACATGGCTGACATCTCTCAAATATAGCAAGTGAAAGTGGTAGCAGGAAATGAGGTCAGGGAGGAAAGAAAGAGGGGAATAAGTTGATCAGCTTGTATAGGGCCATTGAGGACTAGTTTTGCAGGGCTGTGTATATAGTCTTTAAAAGGCTTATGGTAGCTACTATGCTGAGAAAAGACTGCTGGGAAAGGCTAGTGCATTTCCTAATTTAACTCATATGGTCAATTTAATTGAACTCCGTAAGAACACGGAATCTTCGATAGGCATAAGATTTTGTTGGTTTGTCTAGGTTAGTGGAATGCCCTAATAAATCCCAGACTGCTAGGTTGGGAAGACCAGACAGTAACCTATTTCAGTAACGCAACTTAAGTAGTAGCTTGGACAAGGGTGATGGTAGTGGAGGGGTAAGGATTGACAGGATTCTGGATGTATTTTGATGGTAAATAAAATTGGTTGTCCTGACAGAATGATCTGGGAAGCGAAAAGAAAAAAGGGGAAAAGGATAACTCCAAGGCTTGATGCAGCTGCTGTTGACAAAAGTGGGAAAGTCTGTGGGTAGGGCAGCTATTTCTTCTATTGAGAAGAAAGTTTAGGAATTTAGTTTTGGACATGTTGAGTTTGAGTCTATTATTAGACATTCAGGTAGAGATGATGAATAAAAAGTTGGACATTATGAGTCTGGAGTTAGGGAGAGAGGTCAGGATTAAAGACCAAAATTTGGTCATCAGTGGCATTTAGGTGTTATTTAAAGCCTGAAGACAATGAAATTACCAAAGTAGTGAGTGCAGATACAAAGAAAACCTAAGGACCAATCCCTGGAGTCCTCCATTAACAGTCCAGTGAGAAGAAAAGCCAAGGAGAAATAAAAGGAGCCAACATTGAGGTAGGAGATAACCAGAAGTGTGTGCTTACCTGCAAGCCAAAGAAGAAAGTATTTCAAGGAGATGACAGCAAACAGCTGTGTCAAATGCTGCTGACAGGTCAAGGATTATGAAGAGAATCAATGGCTTCATGGAACTTAGCAACATGGAGGTTACTGGTGAACCTGAGGAGCTCTTTTAGTGCAAGTTCAGATAAAGGACTGATTGGAGTGGGTTTAACAGAATGTAGGAGAAAACTTGGCAATAGCAAGTATAGACCACTCTCTCATAGAATACTGTTGCAAAAGGAAATGAAAAAATTAGGAATTAGCTGGTGAAGAAGTATGTTGAGGTTTTTAAATGTTCTTTCTTTTTTTTTTAAGATGGGAGAAATAACAGCATGTTTGATTGCTGGTAAAAACGATCCAACAAAGAGAAAAAACTGATGAGGTAGAAAGTTTGAAGCTGAAGCAACAGCCCTGAGAGAAAATTGGATCTAGTACAAAAGCAGAGACAAGAACATGGACAGTTAATCTAAGGAAACAAGCAGGAAGTATTGGGGCAGATGGTGGTCGGTACATGAGGTGGTGGGAGTCTCTTCTGATTGCTTCAGTTTTCTTAGAAAAGGAGGAAACAAGGTCATAAGCTGAAAGTTGAGATGAGAAAAGACATATTGCACATTGGAGGAAAAGAATTAAGAAATAGTCACTTAGGAAGAATTGGAGAATGAATAAACCAGGAAGACAGTGTGACCACCTGGCGGCATTAAGGACCCACTCGGGATTTGAGTGTGGCTGGGTCCTTTTATCCAGACACACTCAGCTACACAGGTGCAGGTGGAAAGAAGGCTGAGTTGATTTTATAGGATTATGGTTTTGTCAAACAAGCAAAAAAGCAAAGCAAAGGGATCCAAAGGAATTATTAAAATGACCACGAAATTTAAGTTGAGTAAGAACCTAAGGGGAAGGAAACAATAATATGAATGGAACTGGAGATTCTGGTAGGTCCAAAAGACAGCTGGTTGGGTTGGGGACCTAGAAGGAGTGAACTATAAAAATAGGAAGTAGTGGTCAGAGCAGAATACATGGACTGGTAATTTTGGAGGAGCTGTAGTTACTGACAATGCAAGAGGGTATTACCCTTGCAGTTTGTGAATGAGGTAACGTAGATGAGAAGAGCACTGGAGGAGAGTCTATGAAAGGAGAGGCCAAAGGTATTGGAAGGATCAGCACGTACAGTCTTCTCAATGTTAATATAAAGCCCACGAGAGCACCAGAGAGAGGGACAGTGGGCCTGGAGCTCAAATACTTGAGAAATGAGGAGGAAAGACGTGGAGGCTGGTAGGTGACAGCAATTGTGGTAAGGGGTGATGGATTATACACAACCCAAAGATGAGGATTTTGGGGGAGGTGAGGAGACTGGTGGGAAAGCAGCAAAGAGAGGGATGCAGACACCTAGCCCACTTCCAGCACATTGGTAGGAAGGCTATGGAAGAAAAGTAACAGCTACAACTGCACAATGGAGACGAGTTTGCAAAGGAGCAAGAAAGTAAAAGGAATGTGTAATAGCTTGAGACTAGATCTTATGGATGATAGACTATGAATTCCACACAGCACAGCAAACGAGTATGAAGAGATGTACAGGGATTAAGAAAAATAAAAAAAGAGAGACAAGTGTAGACCTTTTATGAACTGAAGTGCAGATGAAAAGCTACCTGGAAGTCTGGAGGTTCTGTTGCAACTGAACATACATGACTTCTGATACACCCACATGTGTCCTAAGAAATGGAAATTGCTGGGACAGAAGCATTTTTTTTTTACTTTACAAATAATTTTTTACCATCTGCCTGAAATACTCCGGAATGTACCATGGTAGTACATTAAACTATCCAGAATCACCAGATCTCATTCCCTATTCTAGGTGCCATGTATTTAAGTTGTTTAAACTAGCCAGATAGGTTAATTTAGATAGTGTGCTAGAGAAACTATTTAAATTTTGGACGAAATGAACATTTCATCTGTTGGTTTCACACACAAGTCGAAGTTTTAAAATGAGACAATATCATCCTTTACCCTGTATTCTGATTTACCTTGGGGACAAAAGTATTTTTAACTTTAAAATTAAAATAATTATACTACTTTATTTCCCATGGCAATGTATGAGTCTCTGTGGAACTGGTGACAACGGATTAGCAAGAACGTTTTCACTTTTGCCAACATGATAAGGGAAAAAACATTGTTTTACGGTGGCTTTCCGTATTAGTGAGGTTGAATATTATTTTACATTTATTAGCCAGCTGTATTTCCTCTTCTGTAAATTTGTCCATTTCAAAAATTGTGTTGCTGCCATCTGCTTATTTGCTTATAAAATTGATTTATACTTGTTAGAATGGGCATGGCGCACATACCCCTAAAGAGCAGGAGAAAGATCAAAGGTGATGGTGGAGTAATACAGAGAAGGTAGGTTTTAACAAATGAGTATGATTGCTGAATCATTAAATTGATATCTCTTTTAGTCTCCAGTATCTTAGAGGAGCTAGAAGTAAAAACCTAAAATTGTGGCATTGTAACCCATATCAAACTCTGAAATCTGTTCTACAACTAATTGTGCTGTGCTTTGAAATTTATTGCTTTTTTGTATATCTGTTATTTTTCACAAAAAATAAAAAGTGATGATAAGAAATATTATGTATTCCTTCTAGCCTCCAATGTTCTGGAGCAGTCAGAAGGAAAAATCTGAAATGATGGTATGGTAGCCCATGACAAACTCTGGGATTTGTCCTGAAACTACCTGTTGAAGAGTGCTTTGAAAACTATTGCTTTTCTCTTTCTTTGTTTTAAATACATGTTACATTATACAATAAAAGAAAGTTTAAATGAAAAAAAAGAAAGAAATCATAAAGTGGAAACAACCCAAGTGTCCACTGACAGATAAATGGATAAGCAAAACATCTTATATCCATATAAGAGGATATTACTCAGCTGTAAAAAGGAATGAAGTTCTGATACACACCACAGCATGGATAAACCTTGAAGACACTACGCTAAGTGAAATAAGCCAGACACAAAAGGACATATATTGTATGATTTCACTTAGAAATCTCAAATAAAAGCAAATTTATAGAGCCAGAAAGTAGATTAGAGGTTGCCAGGGGCTGGGGAGAAGGGGAATGGAGAGTCACTGCTTAATGGGTCGAGTTTCTGTTTGGTCATGGATGGTGGTGGTGATAATAGCAGATCACTGTGAATATCATTAATGCCACTGAATTACATATTTTAAAATGGTTAAAAATGCCAAGTTTTAGGTATGTATGTTACCACAATAAAAACAAATAAACTAAAAAAAGAAAGAAATTGATTTATACTGCTTAAAAAGAATGTATTTTTCTATTTTATTCTGCTCTTAATGACCCACACACGTCAATGATTCAAGTTCCTCATTTCTAATCTTTCAATGGCTCATGATAAACCACACAAGGCTCTGTATGTTTTCTCTTCCCTAAATTTCTCTGTACTCCATACCAGAGGATAGCAAATTAAGGCTCACCTGCTAAATCTGGCCATACCCATTAGTTCTGTACTGTCCACGACTGCTTTCACACTGTAACAGCAGAGATGAATTGTTGCTACAGAGCCTATATGGTGCACAAAACTGAAAATATATATCTGGCCCTTTACAGAAAAAGTATCCCTGCTCTGTACCCTTCAGGGCCCCTGAACTGTTCCAAGAAAACAATAGGCTGTTAGGTTCTTATTTTTGCTGACATACTCTCTGCTCCCACCCTCTCTTACTAATCCTCCCGGGTGCCTACACAGATTTATATTATAAAAGGTATAACTACATTTCTCTGCGCTTATTTACCTCTCCATCCTCTTTCCACTGTGTAATTCTCTTGAAGACAACAATCAATACGTAATTAAGCATTTAATGTCTAGAATGAATGGCACACAAAGTCCTTCATAGTTTGTCATCTTTCTCATCACTCCCCTGCTCTTCTTTTATTCAATCAAAATTAACTATTTATATTTTTATTTCATTAAATATTTTTCCAAAACATTATTTCTAAAGGTAGCATGATCATCAATGGTTCTAGAGTTTTATATTAGTTTTTTCAAAGTTTTGATTAGATACCATCAAGCCCTAATCATTTATTTGCATCTGTTTAGTAGTTCACCATCATTTGCTGAAATACTTAGCTTTAACTCTTTCCTTAGTAAAGACAAAAGCAAACACAATTGCTTGCACTCTTTTCATCTATGGCACCTGAGGATTAAGGGGTTCTATTGATGGTTTTCCCAATGGATTCAGAGTCAAGTGTAAAATGCAACTCAATTGTGGATTTTTATCGTTTTAATTTTCAGTACAAAAGTAGTCTGCCACACCTTGTAGACAGTCTTGTTCTCTTTATCTGGAATATCTTTGTTATTATTTTTTGCTTTCCTCTGCATTTCTCCATCAAGACTTAGTTTTCTTTGACAGAGGTTTCATTAAATGTATTCTTCAATTTATTTATTTAATGGACCTTTTCACTTCACTTATCATCCAAACTTGATTATATAGTTCCCCTTTTACTTTCAATGACTCTCTTTGATTTTCCCTCCATTTGTGTTGAGATCATAATTAAGAGTATTTCAACCACAAGTACTTGTTGTATTCATTTCAAAACCCAGATTTATATATTCATTACCCATTACATATCCAGGCAAGGCTTTCTTTTTTCCTTTTCTAATATATATGCAGATAATAAAAACCCTATCTTGTTTAATTTTGTAACTTACCCATTCATTATTGCTAGCTCAGTTTAACTATCTTAATAATGTGATCCATGATCTATAGTCACAAGACTAAATATATTTCATTAAAGAACTTAAAAGTAAAGAGCATGAACTTTGCAACCATGCAGATCTAGATTCAGATTCAGGCTTGAACACTCTTGAGTGCTTTGGAAAAATACTTACCTATCTTCAGTTCCCTTATCAGTAAAATGGAATAGCCACGTTTAGCACAGGTTATGATAATAAATGAGAATAATGTACATAAAAGTAATAATGCATGCTAAAATAATGCCTAACACATTACAAAGAAAGAATGTGAATTCACTCCATTTTTTCATCCATCACAAGCAATAAAAGCCATAAATACAACATTTTCTCAATTTATTTTTAGACCATTATTAAATTTCGTTAAATAAAAGAGATTTGGCAATATGGACTATAACATCTGGATATTCATATATTTTGATCCGAAATTTTCACTTTGGGTAATCTCCTAATAAAATCTAGAATATAAACAGTATTTTATGTACAAGGATGTTCCCTGTGTTTATAACCACAGAAAATTTAGAAACTTGCTTACTGTCCAACAGGAAAATGTTTAATCATGAAGAACTCAAATGAACATTATGCGGTCATTAAAGATGCTGACAAAGTAATTTAGCATAAGAAAATGTTACGGTGTTAGTGAAAAAAGTAGAATACAAAATTATTCATAAAGTCTCAACTGCGTAAAAACTGAACACAGAACAAATAATGGAAGGAAATAATCAAAAGGCTTACAGTAGTTAGCTCTGGTCCTGATATTATGAGTGCTTTTCTACAATTTTCTAAAATAATAATGATGACAATGATTACAATGACAGTCATAATTTATGGAGTGGTTACTACGTGCCAAGCCCAGTTCAAAGAGCTTATTGTATTAACTTACTTAACCCTCAAAACATTATGAACTGAGAAAACTGAGGCTCACTGAGATTGAATAACTTCCCCAAAGTCAAACTGTCAAGGGAGGCGGTGCCATAATTCTTACCCAGGCTGGCTCCAGAGGTCCTATTCCTAACTACTGAGAAGTTTTTTTTTTTTTAAACATTAACCATTAAATTAAAAAAAGGATACATCATTCCAAACCTTGAACTCTTCAACAGTTATCAGTTTTCTCTCAGTTCTAAATTCAAATACTTGCTCCGCCATTGGGTGCCATGTTGGAAGAAGATGTAACTGCCATTCCTGTTTAGGTTCTCTATCTACTCCAGAAAATTCCAAGACATATCTGCAGCCCTATTTCCTATTCCGACATCTCATTTAGCCACTGAAATTCTGGAACTCTAACATTCCTTACCCATTAGACCTACTGACACACTTAAAGGAGCCCTAGTGGGGAGGGCCTGGAGCAACCACGACCGCCTTTTCTCCTACACTAGCCCATACAACTACAAATCAGTTACCACCCTGCAAACTTCCTATCTTCCACCGTCAAGCTCACCCCTCTGCAAACATGCCCACGGGATATCTACCATGGCGCTGGTGGAATGGGACCAACTAGGAAGAGCCTCAACAGCTGGGGAGTTTCCCTTTGTAGAGCCTTTTCAGAAGATTTCCAATCCTTCCCTTTGGGAGACTTCTTTTCCCCCGTCTTTGAAAACCTTATCAGTGAATTTTTTAATTCTCTCAGCAATCTCATCCTTTTACTACCAAACCAAACTGTTTTGGTTTTTTTGGCAGGTAGGTGTCTTTGTGGCACCAAGATATATTCAAGAAATCAATTCCAGTAGGAAATATTCAAAATTAATCACTGGGCAATAAAAATAATTCCTGCTTACTGCTGTGCCCCTTTATGCAGTTTACATCTGAAAAATTTTTTTCATTACATATGTCATTGCTTTCTACATAACCAATTTATTTTCTTAAAAAAAAAGTTTGCTATTTCCAACATGGTTAAGTGCAAGAGATTCTTCTAAATATAGGGCATTTATATTTCAATACACTTCATTTACAGCATTTAGAAAAACTGAGTTCATATGATGGCTTTAATATTATATAAATAAGAAAAAAGTGCAGTTATAAAAACAATGAATGCATTAATAAATGCTGATATTGGAAATATTTACAACCAGTATCATATATTACATTTTAACCAAAACTTTATTCTGCTCATATTATATAATGGTAATACATTTATTTGATTACTTTCCAGTGGAAGCAATTTAATAATACCTTGAATACCTAAGACTTTCAAAGATGTGACCATATTACGCCAATCCAGGGTGGGAGCCTCTTTGGGAAAAAGAAAATGGAGCATTAGGCTCACTTTAAATTATGTGGAATAAAAACTGCATGCCAAATTGTCAAGTGCTTATGCATCACGTATGTTGGGTAGTAAAAAGGAAATCTGTACCTTCAAACTAATACTTCCCTCTTCAAGTTGCAAATTTTCAACTTGGGGCATCCATTCTCCAACAAAACTGGGGTGTGGGGCAAGATGAAAGCAGAAAACGGAATTGCTTCCCAAAAAATGAATCCTCTCCAGCTTCGCTAGCATAACTTCTTTGCCATTCTAATATGAAAGGGTTGATATAATAGCAAAACTTAAACCCAGCAGAAACTTTACCCTAAAATTGAGGTACTTCAGGACAGCCATTTTACAAACCTAACAGGCACTCGGCTATACTGTACATCTTGCATTTAAAAAGCATTTTTTCCTTAGGGGGAAAAAAAAGGTACCACTTATGTACTCATCATTGAAGGTATCACTGCTTCAACGCAGGATTACTAAACTTCTCAATACAACTGCAAGAATCAATTAGTGCACCACCTCCAACTTTAAATTTCTAATTTTAGAATCTACTGATGGACCAACTGATCAGCGTCAAGATAACGGACCTGTATTACAAGCAGTCCTTGTAAAACCCTGCTTTTTTTTCAAAAATCAATCAACAAATAAGACGTAGCCACGCTTCCAGGAGGAAAGCAATTCCCGCAGCCGGGAGCTCCTCGGCAGCTGTTTCCTGCTGCGTGTGGCACGCGCACCAGCGGCGGCAGGAATGCAAACCCCACACGGACCCACGCACAGCCTGTGCAGTCTCCACTATTAAAACCAGGTAACCGCGTCGAGGGCCCCGAGGCCCCCGGGAGGGAGGCCCGCCTGGAGATAGAGGAGCGCGGCGCGGGGCAGGCCGGCGAGGCCCGCGGGCCGGGACAAAGGCTGACCACCGCCGACGGCGGGCCGCCCCCAGGGTCCCCAGGGCCGCGGGAGCAGACGCTCCTCCACCGCCGCCCCTAACGGGCTCCGCGTGCCCTCGGACACCGCAGCGGCCGCCCGCGGCCCGGGCCCCACCGAGGCTCGGCCGGCAGCTGTTGGCCTTCGAACCGCGCCGCCGCCGCCGCCGCCGCCGCCGCCGCCGCCGCCGCCGCCGCCGCCGCCGCCGCCTCCAAACGGCCGGGAGAGCGCTCGGCAGGCAGCCCGGCGCGCCTCCCCCCGCGGCCCCCGAAGCTGGCCTCCGACCCGCCCTCAGCCCGGGCCGCGCTCGCCCACGCCACCTACCCGGTCCCACACCATCCCAGAAGCTCCGGCGCTCGGGCTGTCGGCCGCGGCGGCGCAGCCTCGGGTCCCAGAAATGGCTGCGGAACAAAGGGAACCTGGGCGCGGACGACGGCCGGTCCGATTGGCCGGGGGGCGGAGCCCCGCGGGAACGTGCGCGGCGGTCGCCTTGGCAACGGCGGCGGGGCTGGGAAATCGCCGTCTGGGCCTGCGGGGCCTGCGCCGGGGGAGGCGCGGAGAGGGGGGCGCGGAGGGTTCGCGAGGTGAGGCGTCCGGTGAGGCCGCGGGTGAGGCGCGGGGGCGGCGCAAGCTGAGGCACTGCCTGGGCCTGCGCGGTGAGGCGCGGGGTGGGACAGGCGCGGAGGAAGGCGCTGCGTGGGCCTGCGTGGCCTGCGCGGATGAGGCGCGGGGCAGGGCCAGGCGGGGGGCGGGGCGCGGCGCGGCGCGGCGTGGGCTGAGCGCTGCCTGGGCCTGCGGGGCCTGCGCGGGGATGGGCCTGGGCGGGGCTGAGCGGAGCGCTGCGTGGGCCTGTGGGGCCTAAGCGGTGAGGCGCGGGGCGGGGTGGGGCGGGGCGGGGCGAGGCGCGGCGTGGGGCGGGGCGCGGGCTGAGCGCTGCCTGGGCCTGCGGGGCCTGCGCGGGCATGGGCCTGGGCGGGGCTGAGCGGAGCGCTGCGTGGGCCTGTGGGGCCTAAGCGGTGAGGCGCGGGGCGGGGCGAGGCGCGGCGTGGGGCGGGGCGCGGGCTGAGCGCTGCCTGGACCTGCGGGGCTTGCGCGGGATGGGGTGGGGCGGGGCGCGGCGGGGCGGGACGGGACGGGGCGCGGGCTGAGCGCTGCCGGGACCTGCGGGGCTTGCCCGGGGATGGGGCGGGGCGCGGCGGGGCTTCCGCGGGGATGGGGCGCGGCGGGGCGGGGCGCGGGCTGAGCGCTGCCTAGGCCTGCGGGGCCTGCGGGGCCTGCGCGGTGAGGCTCCTCTGCAGCTCGCGTCCCCGCCGGGGGCTGCCCGCGCCCCTCACGGCCTGCCGCAGCCTCCGGACGCTGCCCTGCGCGGTGGGCCCGCGAGCGTCAAGGCCCGGGAAGTGTGGGCCGGGCGGGGCGCCCACAAGGATGACCCCCACCCCAGACTGCCGTCTAGACCCCAGAAGCGACCCGCACTCCGCCCGTCCTCCGCACGGAACATGCTGCCTCCCGCGCCGCGCCCCAGGGCGGGTGGGGACGAGCAGGCCGGCTGCGGGGAGGCGGGCGGAGGTGGCGGGCCGCTCGGCGTGGAGGCCGCTTCCAGCGTAAGGTGAAGCGACTCTTCCACCTGAGCCGCGCAGCTCCGGTGTGTGCACGTGAGGCCGCAGCTTCCTGCGCGTGGAAGGGAGGCGCTCTTGCCCCCTTCGCGGCCCTCCCGAGAGAGGAGCCAAGTCTTCTCTCTTCCCAGCAGAAAGGGATTCGACGTGGCGAGCGTGGGCGCGCGCTGCTCTTTGAAGCCCGTGGTAACGCGCAGAGGGGCGTGGGCTCGGCCCCCACCCGACGGCGCGCGGACCCCTGCGCCTCGGCCGCCCGCAGGACCCCGGCCCGACCCCGCCCCGCGCCGCGGAGGGCTGCAGCGGTGCTGGGCACCCGCGCTGCCCAGGACGGAAAGCGTTTTCAATTTTCACCTAAAGAGCTTATTTGTTAAGCAACTTCTGAATAATTCTCATTTGCAACGAGTCATTTTGTAGGGACAATTAGTTTAACTTAAATTTACAAGAAAAAGGACCAATATTATCACTAGGAAATTGAACATAGCGAGAAAAAAATATTTTAAATAACTGAAAAATGTCAGATTTCAGTGTTTTCTGAGGTTAATTTGGTAGTAGGCGAATACATTAAAAAGACCCTCCCACAAATAAGAATAGACGACTACGAAAAAAAGTTTAATGTGAACCTTGGGAAATGGTAATTTATTGTATCTGCAGGGTATTACCAACAATAAGTTTATTTATCCAAATACAAACATGACATTTCTGCATTTGGAAAGTTACACTGTGGAAGAGAGCGCATGATCTGTACAAATCAGGGGGGTGTATGGTCTCTGCATTCTAGTTTCCTGAAGAAAAGCAGTAGAAATGCTTTAAAAATGTAGAGGCGTAGCGAATAACTTAAGATGCAAAGAACTACAGACAAGCAGTTAGTAAGGAATTCACATGATTAATAGTTGTGAAATAATTTAAATGAATTTTTTTAAGTTTAGCATATGTGGAACACTTATTGGCCAAAATCTTTTGAAAGGAAAAAAATCGGATTGCCAATTGTGAAATTGAGATTAAATTGAATATCCATTCTTTTATGAAATTGAATTAAAATGCTTTATAAAATAGTTTTGTGTTTAAGAATAAAGATGTTTAGACATGTAGAGTTTATATGTTTCTGCTAGGTTAAATTCAAAACTCGTTTTAAGTAGTGAATCTTTTTACTGTTAACAAGGATTTATTAATATAGCTTATTGTATTTTACTTTTTCAGTTATTTTCTCCTTGCGCAGTTTGCATATGACATAGCAGATATCTGGTAGTTTTTCTCTGTATACCCACATATATACAAAATGCACATGAGATAAAATTTTGAAGAAATTGTTGGTATTTTTAAATAACATGCTGAAATTTAAAATAGTTAAACTTTTCTTTTAACCTCAAAACCTGTTATACATGTGTTTTTAATTTATGTGTTAAAATTTTTTTATTAGGTGAATATCAAAGAATGGTAGATATTACAAAATACAATTTAAGGAAGAAAACAAACCTCAAAGGTTTCACCTAGGAAGAAAAAGATACTCATTCTGTCAGATGTAGCATTGTCAAAAAAGAAAAAAAGCATGAAGTTTGGAGGGCGAGGACCTATGTGCATATGCTGGCTTTACCACTTATGAGCATTGTTGGCCCAGTCTTTTTGAGCTTCGCTTTCCTTGTCTTATGTGGGATTAAATAAGATAAGTATGTAAAGAGCTCATTAGCAGAATGGCAGATAGTTAGAGGGCAATAAATGATTGTATTACTAGATATTAATATACCATATAAAAGAACAAATGTTTTACTGAGAAGGAATGTTTATTGAATAAAAGATAGGTCTGGGAGCCCAAAACATTTTAAATAAATATATTTAATAGGAAAGTGGTGAGTAAGGAAAAACTCAGTGAGAGAAGTGAAATAATCTTTTAAGGTACAGGTAAGCTTCTAAAACAGAATACTTCTGAGAAATATTTTTTCCATTTTATCCTTCTGGAAAGAAATGGGATTTCTTATTCTATTCTTCATAACATTATACAGTTTAAAGAACTGCATTCTCACTGAAATATCTTCAGACTGGCATTAAGGAAAAAAATTTAATTATTTAGAAGGACTTAATCCAAATTTTGGAAGAGTACAGTTTTATGGTCACTATTGAGAAATCTGTAGCTAATCTACAGGTATTTCTCATTCAAGGCAAACCCAATATATATAAAAAAGATAAAGTATTAACTGGGAAAGGTTATCTTTGAACTTCCTATAATTATAATTAATACCTCCTAAGGATAAAAATAAATTTTATTTATGTAAAAGTCTACATAGACTACTGCTTCTGGGAAGATGGAGTGGACACATTTTTCTTTCCACAAAGTGTATCTAAGTCCTTGGACATTACGTGTAAAATAAAAATGAGAAAACTCTGAAAAGTAGAGAGGAAAACAGATCAATTAGGGACTTTGGGACCCAAGGTGGTTAGTTCCCAGGGTTTTCTTTTGCTTCATTTTTACTAGACGTAGAGATGAAGAAGTCAGCCAAAATGGCATAGGCAAAATGCCCGAAAGAAAGCCTACTTTCTCTAGCCTGAGTACTAGAAAGAGCAGAAAACTCTTAGATAAGAACTGCTCTGCTGTGGCCAAACACCACTGGGAAAAAAAAAGGTACCATACTACCCATGCTAGCAAAAGCTTAGTGGAGAGCCTGGACTTACACCCCCACCAGGCTGTAACAAAGCACCCCAGTGATCCTGCCCTGCCCTACCTCTCTCCCCATCCCCAAACCAGGGTGGTGGCAGAGTAGGGAGCCACCTACTCTGGGGATAAAAGTAGGGAGCTGGGACTTTTATCCCCACCAGGCAGTAACGAGACTGCCCGCCCTCCCATCAGTGTATCAACTGAGGTCTTTTGGGGAGCCTGGACTTCTGCTTCCACCCTGCGGTAACAGAGTTCACCATTTTGAATGTCAGCTGAGACTGATGAGCTTGGACTTCTCCCCACAAGCTGGCACAACAAGGTAGCATACCCCACTGCCACTACCCCTGCCAGACCTGTATCATAAAAAGTCAGCAGAAACAAAGTTTAAACAGATTCAAAGCCTCATAACATAATTCCCTAAAAGTTCAGGTTTCAATTGAAAATTCCTCATCATATCCAGAACTAGGAAGTCAAAGTGAGTTTAAAAAAAGATGAATTTGCCAACATCAAGATGTTAGAATTATCTGACTAGGGTTTCAAAGCAGATGTCATAAAAATGCTCAATGTGCAATTGTGAAAATGCTGAAACAAATAAAGAAGAAAGAAATAAGTCTCAGGAAAGAAGTAGAAGGTATAGAGAAGAAATTTTCCTTCCTGAAACATAGAATTCTCAGAGGGGTCCTAGGTCAGATAAATCCTGAAACTCAGAGGGACCAGCCTCTCCAAAATTATCAACTAATTTCACCCCCCCCATTTACTGTGGACACCCCTTCTTAGCCTGAAAAAGTCAGAATGGGCATTGCCTAAAGATCCCTGATAGATTGGGAAGATTAAAAGAAGAGGAGGAGATATAACAGAGAAAATGGGATTTAACAAATGAGTATGGCTGCTGAATCACTATTCACTATATTAATATTCCTTCTAGCCTCTAGTGTTTTGGAAAATCTGAGATGGTGGGATGGTAGCCCTTGACAAACTCTGGGATCTATTCTGTTACTACTTGTCGAAGTTGTTTTGACAGTTATTTATTTTTTCTTTCTTTGCTTTGAATGTATGTTATATTTTACAATAAAAAAGTATTAAAGAAAGATGATCAACATTTGCCAACATCGAGATGACAGAGATATCAGAATTATCTGACAAGGATTTCAAAGCAGTTGTCATAAAAATGCTTCAGTAAGCAATTGTGAAAATGCTTGAAACAAATGAAAGAAATTGAAAGTCTCAGGAAGGAACTAGAACGTATAAAGAAATATCAAATGAGAATTTTAGAACTGAAAAATATAATTTGAAAACTCAATGGATGGGCCCAACAACAGAATGGAGGAGACAGAGGGGGAAAAATCAGTGAACTTGAAAATACAATAATAGAAATCACCTAGTCTGAACGACAGAGAAAAAAATAAACCGAAAATTAAATGAATGAGCTTCACAGAGCTGTGTAACTATAACAAAAATCTAACATATTAGGATCCTGCAAGGCAAGAAGAGAATGGGGCCAAAATACTCAAAAAAAAAAAATAATAATAATGCTGAAAACTTCTGAAAGGTGGCAAAATACATAAACCTACAGATTTAGCAAGCTGACTGAATTTTCAGAAAAGGTGCCATGACAATTATCAGAAAAATTAGTCTTTTTAACAAATGGTGCTGTGACGACTGGATAGCCACGTGCAAAAGAGTGAATTTGGACCCCTACTTCATACTGTATACAAAATTAACTAGAAATGTATCAAAGAACTAAAATGTATGAGCTGAAACCATTAAATTCTTAGAAGAAAACATGGAATTCAATCTTCATGACCTTGAGTTAGGCAAAGCCTCCTTTGTGATGATATAAAAAGTACAATTGACAAGAGAAAAAATATAGATAAATTTGACTTCATCAAATTTTAAACCTTTCATGCCTCAAAGGACACCATCAAAAAAAAAAAAAAAAGTGAAAATACAAATCACAGAATGGGAGAAAATGTTTGCAAATAATACATCTTACAAGACTTGTATCCAAATATATAAAGAATTCTTACAACTTAATAATAAAAAGACAATCTAGGGCGGGCCGCGGTGGCTCAGCGGGCAAAGTGCTTGCCTGCTATGCCGGAGGACCTCGGTTCGATTCCCGGCCCCAGCCCATGTAACAAAAACGGAGAAACAGAATACAATAAAACAAGAAAATGTTTAAAGATGTTTCCCTTTCTTCCTTCCTTCCTTCCTTCTATCCTTCCTTCCTTCTCTCTGTCTTTCCTTTAAAAAAAAAAAAAAAAAAAAAAAAAAAAAAAAAAAAAAGACAATCTAATTAAAAATGGGCAACAGATCTCAATAGGCATTTCTCTGAGGAAGATATACAGATTGTCAACAGGTAGGTGAATACATGTTCAACATTATTAGTTATTAGTAACAATATGGGTAAATATAATAAACTTTCATAATTTCTAAATTATGTTTGATGATTGAAGCAAAAATTATAACATTGATGTAATTTTAAGTTCATCTAGAGGAAATATTTCAGACAGTTATAACTGGTTGAGGGTAACGAACTATAAAAGGAGGTAAGTTTTCTACACTTCACTTAACTGGAAAAATGAGAACAGTACACTGTGATAAGTTATGGATAGAGATTTATACACATATACATACACATACAAACATACACATATATACAACCAGTAAAAAACTGCACAAAGTGATACCCTCAAATATACCACAGATAAATTAACATGGAGTTCTAAAAGATGTTCAGGTAACTTACAGGAAGGAAGGAAAAGAAATAGAGAAATGAAAAACAGAAAACAGTAAAATGGTAGATTTTTTCAGTCTTCCTAGAGGTTTTTCAATTTTCCTGATAATTTCAAAGAACCTATTTTTGTTTCGTTGATTTTTCTTTATTGTTTCTCTGTTTTCAATTTCATTGAATTCTAATTTTTATTGTTTTTTCTGCTTGCTTTGGGTTTGTTTTGCTTTTTTCTTTTTTTTTTAAATATTCTTATTGTAAAAACTTAACATATAAACATATATTCTTTTTTTTAAACATATGCTCTTGACATAAAAATATTCCATACATACAATTGGCTCACAATATCATCACATAGTTATATATTCATCACCATGATCATTTGAGCATTTGCATAACTCCAACAAAAGAAATAAAAAGAAAAAAGAAAAAACTTGTACATACCATACCCCTCACCCCTCCATCTCATTGACCACTAGTGTTTCCATCTACCAAATTTATTTTACCCTTTGTCCCCCCGTTATTTATTTATTTATTTATATCCATATTTTTTACTCATCTATCCATACCCTAGATATAAGGAGCATCAGACACAAACTTTTCACAATCACACAGTCACATTGTAAACGTTATATGTTTACATAATTGTCAAGAATCTAGGCTACTGGAAGACAGCTCAACAGTTTCAGGCACTTCCCTCTAGCCACTCCAATACACCATAAACTAAAAAGGGATATCTACATAATGCGTAAGAATACCTCTAGGATAACCTCTCAACTCTGAAATATCTCAGCCACTGAAACCTTATTTTCTCTTATTTCTCTCTTCCCGTTTTGGTCAAGAAGGCTTTCTCGATCTCTTGATACCAGTTCCTGGCTTATCCCAGGCTTTCTGTCCCATGTTGCCAGGGAGATTTATACCCCTGGGAGACATGTCCCACGTAGTGGGGGAAGCAGTGAGTTCACCTGCCGAGATAGCATTTAGAGGGAGGCCACATCTGGGCAACAAAAGAAGTTCTCTGGGGGTGACTTTTAGGCCTAATTTCTAGTAGAGTTAGCCTGTCCTTTGCAGGAATATTTCATAGGGGCAAACCCCAAGATCAACGGCTCTACCTGTTAATTTGGTTGTCCCTACTGCTTGCGAGAATATCAGGAATTCTCCAAATGGGGACATTGAATTTTCTCCCTTTCTCCCCATTTCCCCAAGGGGACTTTGCAAATATTTATTCACTGTTCAAATCACTCTGGGATTTATTGGAGCACCACACCAAGCTAGACAAACCTATAAAATCTCATGTACTATTCAAGGTTCCATGTACTTATGGTATTCAGTTAAACTGTCCATATACATTAAATTAGGAAATGCACTAGTCAAAATATAAATTTTGTACCAAATAAACATTTCTTGCTTTAGTCTCACACATGTTGAAGTTTTAAAGTATAAATGATCATCAGCTTTCAACATTTTGCAATATTGACATTGCTTTGTTCTTCTCATGCAAAAACATTTTTTTTAATTGTACATTTAGTCATTATTATTGTACACTCTAGGCATTCCTAGATTATACCATCTCAGTCTTTATCATCTATCTTTCCTTCTGGTTTCATATGTGCCCACAGTCCTCCTCCCTCTATCATTCTCACATTCATCTTCATTCAGTGTACTTAGATTACTGTGCTACAATCAGGTAATATTGTGCTATTCATTTCTAAATTTTTCAATCAGTCCTGTTGCACAATCTGTGTCCCTTCAGCTCCAATTACCCAATCTCTACCCTATTTCTATCTCATGATCTCATGATAACCTGTGTTCTTAGCTGAAATTCTACAAGTTCACTCATTAATGTTAGTTCATATCAGTGAGACCATACAGTATTTGTTCTTTTGTTTCTGGCTGATCTCTCTCAGAATAATGTCCTCAAGGCCCATCCATGCTGTTATATGCTTCATGACTTTATTCTCTTACAGCTGCATAATATTCCATCATATGTATATACCACAGTTTGTTTAGCCACTCTTCTTTTGATGGACATTTGGCTGTTTCCATCTGTTGGCAATTGTAAATAATGCTGCTATAAACATTGGTGTGAAAATGTCTGTTTGTGTCTTTGCCTTCATGTCCTTTGAATAGATGCCTCGCAATGGTATGCTGGATCATATGACAATTCTATACTTAGCTTCCTGAGGAACCACCAAACTACCTTCCACAGTGGTTATACCATTTTACATTCCACCAACAGTGGATAAGTGTGTGTCTCTTTCTCCACATCCTTTCCAGCACTTGTCGTTTTCTGTTTTATTGATAATGGCCATTCTGATGGGTGTGAGATGGTATTGCACTGTGGTTTTGATTAGCATTTCTCAATAGCCAGGGATGTTGAGCATCTTTTCATGTGCCTTTTAGCCATTTGCATTTCCTCTTCTGAGAAGTATCTGTTTGTGCCTTTTGCCCATTTTGTAATTGGGTTGTTTGTCTTTTTGTTGTTGAGTTGAACAATCTCCTTATATATTCTGGATATTAGACCCTTATCTGATATGTCATTTCCAAATATTGTCTCCCATTATGTAGGCTGACTTTTTACGTTCTTGACAAAGTTCTTTGATGCATAAAAGTGTTTAATTTTGAGGAGTTCCCATTTATCTATTTCTTTCTTCAATGCTTATGTTTTGGGTTTAAGATCTAGGAAACCACCTCCTATTATAAGGTTTATAAGATAATTCCCTACATTTTCATCTGAAAGTTTTATGGTCTTAGATCTAATGTTTAGGGCTTTGATCCATTTTGAGTTAGTTTTTGAATAGGGTGTGAGATATGGATCTTCTTTGATTTTTTTGCATGTGGATATCCAGTTCTCCAAGCACAATTTATTGAAAAGACTGTTCTGTCCCAGGTGAGTTGGCTTGACTGCCTTATCAAAGATCAGTGGTCCATAGATGAGAGGGTCTATATCTGAACACTCTATTCAATTCCATCAGTCAGCACATCTGTCTTTATGCCAGTACCATGCTGTTTTGACCACTGTAGCTTCGTAATACGCCTTAAAGTCAAGTAGTGTGAGACCTCCAACTTTGCTTTTCTTTCTCAAGATATTTTTAGCTATTCAGGGCACCCTGCCCTTCCTGATAAATTTGGTTACTGGTTTTTCTATTTCTGCAAAGTAAGTTTTTTTTGGGATTTTAATTGGTATTTCATTGAAACTATAAATCAGTTTAAGTAGAATTGACATCTTAACTATATTTAGTCTTCCAGACCATGAACATGGTATGCCCTTCCATTTATTTAGGTTTTCTGTGATTTCTTTACCAATTTTCTTTATAGTTTTCTTTGTATCCTTAGTTGTTGTTTTTTTTTTGTATAGGTTTTTTGTATCCTTAAATTTATTCCCAAATATTTTATTCTTTTGGTTGCAATTGTAAACAGAATTTTTTTTCTTGATTTCCCCCCACATTGCTCATTATTAGTGTATAGAAACACAGCTGATTTGGGGGCATTGATTTGGTACCCTGTCACTTTGCTGTACTCATCTATTTGCTCTAGTAGTTTTGTTATGGATTTTTTTTGGTTTTTGACGTAGTATCATATCATCTGCAAACAGTGAGAGTTTTACTTCTTCCTTTCCAGTTTTGATGCCTTGATTTCTTTCTCTTGTCTAATTGCTCTGGCTAGAACTTCCAACACAATGTTGAATAACAGTGGTGACAGTGGACATCCTTGTCTTGTTTCTGATCTTAGGGGGAAAGCTTTCAGTCTCTCCCCATTGTGGATAATGTTAACTGTGGGTTTTCATATATTCCTTTTATTGTGCTGAGAAAGTTCCCTTCTATTCCTATCCTTTGAAGTGTTTTCAACAAGAAAGGATGTCAAATTCTGTCAAATGCCTTTTCTGCATCAATCGAGATGATCATGTGATTTTTCTGCTTTGGTTTGTTGATATGGTGTATTACATTAATTGACTTTCTTATGTTGAACCATCCTTGAATACCTAGGAGAAATTCAACTTGGTCATGGTGTATAATTCTTTTAATGTGCTGCTGGATTCGATTTGCAAGAATTTTGTTGAGAATTTTTGCATCTGTACTCATTAGAAAGTTTGGTCTGCAATTTTCTTTTCTTGTATTGTCTTTGTCTGGCTTTGGTATAATGGTGATGTTGGCTTCATAGAATGAGTTAGGTAGCTTTACCTCATCTTCAGTTTTTTTGAAGAGTTTGAGTAGGATTGATACTAATTCTTTCTTGAATGTTTGGTAGAATTCACATGTGAAGACATCTGTTCTGGGCTTTTCTTCTTTGGGAGCTTCTTGATAACTGATTCAATTGATTTACTTGTGATTGGTTTGCTGAGGTCATCTTTCCTTCTCAAGACAATGTTGGTTGTTCATGCCTTCTAGGATGTAGTCCATTTCATCTATGTTGTCTAGTTTATTAGCATAAAGTTGTTCATAGTATCCTCTCATTACCTCCTTTATTTCTGCAGGGTCACTGGTTGTGTCTCCTCTTCCATTTCTGATTTTATTTATTTGCATCCTCTCTCTTCTTCTTTTTGTCAACCTTGCTAAGGGCCCATCAATTTTATTGTTTTTCTCAAAGAGCCAACTTCTGGTTTTGTTGATTTTCTCAGTTGTTTTCATGTTCTCAATTTCATTTATTTCTGCTCTAATCTTCATTATTTCTTTTCTCTTTCTTGCTATGGGGTCAGTTTGCTGTTCTTTCTCAAGTTCTTTAAAGTGAACAGTTAATATCTTTATTTTTGCTCTTTCTTCTTTTTTTGATATAGGCATTTAAGGCAATAACTTTCCCTCTTAGCACTGCCTTTGCTGCATCCCTTAAATTTTGATATATTGTGTTTTCATTTTCATTTGCCTTGAGATATTTACTGATTTCTTTTGTAATTTCTCCCTTGATGCAGTAGTTGTTTAAGAGTGTGTTGTTGAATCTCCATATATTTGTGAATTTTCTGGCCCTCTGCCTTTTATTGATTTCCAATTTCATTCTTTTATGATCTGAGAAAGTGTTTTGTGTGAGTTCAATCTTTTTAAATTTATTGAGACTTGCTTTGTGACCCAGCATATGGTCTGTCCTTGAGAATGATCCATCAACACTTGATAAAAAGGTGTATCCTGCTGTTGTGGGGTATAATGTTCTATAAATGTCCATTAAGTCTAGTTCATTTATTGTATTATTCAAATTCTCCATTTCTTTATTGATCCTCTGTCATGGTCAGGTTCATGTGTCAACTTGGCCAGGTGGTGGTACCTGTTTGTCTGGTTGGGCAAGTGCTGGTCTGTCTTTTGCTATGAGGACATTTCATAGAATTAAATTATGATCATGTCAGCTACATCCGCAGCTGATTCCATCTGAAATAAGCCAAGGGAAGTGTCTTCTTTAATGAGTGATGCTTAATCTAATCACTGGAAGCCTTTTAAGGAGGATTCAGAAGAGACAGTTTCTCTTCCTACTTTGACTGGCAAGCCTCTCCTGTGGAGTTTATCCAGACCCTCCGTTGGAATCACCAGCTTCAAAGCCTGCCTTATAGATTTTGGACATTATGTTCCCACAGTTATGTGAGTCACTTTTATAAATTTTATATTTACGAATATTTCCTGTTTCTGTTTCTCTCAAGAACCCTGACTCACACAACTTAGTACCAGGAGTGGGGTGCTGCTGCTGCAGTTTGCAAATACCAGACATGTTGGATCAGTTTTTTTGATGGATAAGGGGAAGATTTTGGAGGAACTGTGAAGAGAATGATGGAGAAGTCCTGGAGTGCTTGAAGAGACTGTTGTTGTAAGTGGAATCACTGCCAATCTGGACAAAGGGGGACACAAAAGGTACAAATTGGAGTTTGCAGAGTGAGAACCATGGAAGTTTGGGTCTGAAGCCAAGAAACCCCGGGCCAACAGAGTGGACCCACCCATATACATGGAGAGGGTGAGTTTGCCCTGAAGGGCGAGGATGAGTCTCCTACCTTGTTACAGTGGAAGAGTTGTGCTGCCTCACACCTTGGAAAAGGTACAGCATGCTCCTTGGGGACTGGGGAGAGCCTGGCTGCCACCACATGGAGGTGGTTGAGCATGTACCTTGGAAATAGCAGAGAGCCCAGGTGTGACTCTGATGCCTGGGGAGGGTACAGCCGAGAAAAGGTGGTTTCCTCAGTGTCCCCCAAGGTTGATTCAGAAAGAGGCAGGCCACTGCATAGGCCCTTGGAAAGGGTGGGACTGCCACTTTCTAAAGCTGAATGATAAACGACTTTCAGACTTTGAAATCCAGCAGTGTTTGCCCTGCAGGTCTCCCTTCCAATATCCCCCTATGGATTCTGTGACTGTCCCTTCTTTGCATATTGGCACCAGGTAACTTGTTTTGAGATTCATAGGTGCACAGCCAAAAGAGAATTTGTGCCACTTTAATACCACTTAAGGTGATGCATATAGTTGCCAAATTGACAAGGGATGGACATGTGATAGTTAGGTTCAGGTGTCAACTTGGCTAGGTGAAGGTGCCTGGTTCTGTTGCTGTGGACATGAGCCAATGGCATGTGAACCTCACCTGTTGCTGATTTCATCTGCAGTCAGCTAGGAGGCATGCCTACTGCAATGAATTATGTTTGATTTAATTAGCTGGTGCTTAAATGAGAGCATTCAACATAGCACAACAAAAAGCAGCTTAGCATACCTCATCTCAGCACTTACAGCTCAGCCCAGGCCTTTGGAGATGCAGAAAGGAATCACCCCGGGGAAAGTTGTTGGAACCCAGAGGCATGGAGAGAAGGCCAGCAGAGATCACCCTGTGCCTTCCCACGTCAGAAAGAAACTCAATTGCAAGTTAGCTGCCTTTCTTCTGAAGAACTACACGTTAACTAAATAAATCCCCTCTTATTGAAAGCCAGTCCATCTCTGGTGTGTTGCATTTTGGCAACTAGCAAACTAGACCATCCTCTGCTAGATGTTCTAACCATTGATGAGAGTGGGGAATTCTCACACTCAATAGTCTCTAACTATTATGGTATATGCGTCTATTTCTCTTTTCAGTGTCTACCTCATGTATTTTGGAGCACTCTGGCTTGGTGAGTAAATATTTATGATTGTTATGTCTTCTTATTGAATTGTTCCTTTTATTAATAAAAATATTATATTTTAATAATAGAAAGAGTGTTCTCCTTTGTCTGTTTTGTTTTACATTTGAAGTCTGATTTGTTGGATATTAGTATAGCTACTCATGCTCTTTTCCGATTGTTGTTTGCATGAAATATCTTTTCCCAACCTTTCACTTTCAACCTATGTTTGTCCCTGGGTCTAAAATGCATCTCCTGTAGACAGCATATAGATAGGTCCTGTTTTTGAATCCATTCTGCCAGTCTCTGTCTTTTGATTTGGGAGTTTAATCCATTAACATTTAGTGTTATTACTGTAAGGGCAGTACTTTCTTCTACCATTTTGCCTTTTAGATTTATGTCATACCTAATTTTTTTCTCTTTCAATTCTTACTGATAGTCTTCATTTTCACACTCTTTTCCATAACTCTCTCTCCTGTCTTTTCCTATCTGTCTCTAGTGCTCCCTTCAGTATTTCTTGTGGAGCTGGCCTCTTGGTCACAAATTCTCTCAGTGATTTTTTTCTGAAAATGTTTTAATTTCCCCCTCATTTTTAAAGGACAATTTTGCTGGATATAGAATTCTTGGTTGGCAGTTTGTCTCTTTTAGAATTTTAAATATTCCATACTACTGTCTTCTCACCTCCATGGTTTCTGCTGACAAATCTACACACAGTCTAATTTGGCTTCCCTTGTATGTAATGGATTGCTTTTCTCTTGCTGCTTTCAAAATTCTTTCTTTCTCTTTGACATCTGACATTCTGATTAGTAAGTGTCTTGGAATATGTCTATTTGGATCTATTCTATTTGGGGTACACTGTACTTCTTGGATCTGTGATTTTAAGTCTTTCATAAGAGTTGGGAAATTTTCAATGATAATTTCCTCCATTGGTCTTTCTCTTCCTTTTCCCTTCTCTTCTCCTTCTGGGACACCTACAACATATATTCACGTGCTTCATCTTGTCATTCAATTCCCTGAGTCCATATTTTTCCTCTCTTTTCTCTATCTTTTCTTTTGCTTGTTGGATTTCAGATGTCCCATCCTCCAGTTCAGTAATCCTTTCTTCTGCCTCTTGAAACCTAACATTGTAGGTTTCCATTGTTTTTTTCATCTCTTCTGCTGCGCCTTTCATTCCCATAAATTCTGTGATTTGATTTTCAGACTTCTAGTTTCTTCTTTTTGTTCACCCATTGCCTTCTTTATATCCTCCCTCAATTTGTTGATTTGAGTTTTGATGATATTTTCTATGTCTGCTTGGACAGCCTGAATTAGTTGCTTCAACTCCTGTATCTCATTTGAACTGTTGGTTTGTTCCTTTGACTGGGCCATATCTTCAGTTTTCCTAGTATGACTCATTACTTTCTGCTGGCATCTAGGCATTTAATTTCCTTAGTTAGTTTCTTCTGGAGATTTTCACTCTTTTACCTGGGATTTTCCTGCTGAATGGCTTTGTTGTTTGTCTGTTCTCTGACATCCAGCTCAGCTTATTAGACCTTTGGTTAATGGATCGTACTTTTCAGTTCTTGTTTTCTTGTTTCTTGCTGTGCCTATATGGTGCCTTTTTACCCCCTTAGGAGGGTCTACTTAGGTATTATAGGCCCCAGCCAGATTTTCCCAGATCAGACTGGCCTCCTCTCAGGAGAAAAGAGTCACCTGCTTCAGTTTTCCCTGAGGATGAGACCCAGCAGATTGTCAGACTTTCCTATGAAGCTCTAGACTCTGTGTTTTCTTATCTGCCCAGTATGTGGTGCTTATCTACCTGCGGGTCCCCCCAGCAGAAGGTAGTGCAGTACCTTTAACTCCAGCAGACTCTCCCTGCTTGGGTGAGGTGGAGACAGAGGAGAGGTTGTAGGCTGGCTTTAATCGCTTCAGTTTTCCAATCCCTGGGGCCTGAATTCCTTGAGGGAGGTATTCCACCTGAGCTGGGCCCCACCCCTCTCCTGGGGAAGGCACAACCTACAGGGAATTACCTCCTTTCTCTTGACCAGCCTCTTTGTCTCTCAGACAAGCTTAATTCCACCTTTGCCTGGGGCAGTTGGAGCCTGCGAGCAGGTAAGCCATAGAAACAAAGAAAAGGAAAAAAAAAATCCTTTTCAGAGCAGGACTCCGTTCCTCCTTCCTTGGGTGTGTTAATCAGGAACTTAAGTTGGTGTGTTTTTCTACATATCTCCTGGTCCCATGTACCACCTATTTTTTTAGGGTACAAACTTTTTCAAGTATTTTATGCTGTCCAATCCAAAAAACCTCCCCCATTAGCCCTGCCCCCTCTGTGCTGGGGCAAAATCTAGTAATTTTAGCTTTTATTCAAGGTTCAGGTGAGCTGGGGGCCTATTTTTAGTAGTCAGAATTTGTGAATTAATTCCACAATTGGAGCTTGGTTGCACTCAGCCCTTGCTGTTAGTGAAGTCCCTTTTCTTTCTGTCCCCTCTGGGAAGCAGCCTGTGGGGGAGGGGTGCCGGAAGCCGAGGCTTGGGAGACTCACGGTTCTGGGTAGGCTCGTAGCTGGTCCAGCTGGTCCAGACTGATATATGCTGTATGTCTGGTCACTGATGTGGCCCCAGCAGTTGTTCTGTACTTTTCCTGGCTGTTTACTAGCTGCTCTGCAGGACAGACTAAATTCCATTCCTCACTAAGCCGCCATCTTGGATCAACTTTCTATTTTGCTTTTTTCTTTATTCGTGAAGTGGGAGATTAGAAGTGTGTTGTTTAGTTTACAAATGTTTGGAGATTTTCCTGTTATCTTTTTTTTAAGCAATATATGCAGAAAAGTGAAGATTTCAAAGTACATTTTAACAAGTACTTTGTTACATGAGAAACTAAAAAGAAATATCATATAATGTTTCAATAATCATACTCATTTGTTAAATCCTATCTACTCTCTACAACTCTTCCTTCTCATTTGATCCTTTTCTCAGTTTTTAGGGATATTTGGGCAATGACCATTCTAACTTCTTCATGTTGAGAAGGGTTGTTGACATTATGGGGTAAGGTAATACAACTGGCTGATGTTCTTGGAGAAACAGGTAACTCTAGGTTTCAGGATTTATCTGGCATAAGAACAAAAAGAGGTTTTAAGCTTCTTAAAAAGAATCCTGTTATCTTTTTTCCTATTAGATTCTAGTTAGATTCCATTGTAGTTGAAGAGCATACTCTGTATGATTTCATTTCTTTTATACTTGTTGAGGTTTGTTTTATGATCCAGGATATGTTCTATCTTGGTATAAGTTTTGTGGGCACTTGAAAGTGATGTATATTCTACTGTTGTTGGGTGGTGTGTTTTATAAATGTTGATTAGACCATTTTGGTTAGTGATATTGTAGAGATGTTCTGTATCTTTGCAGATTTTCCATATAGTTGTTCTATAAATTTTTGACAAAGGGGCGTTGAAGTGTCTAACTATAATTGTCTGGGGATATACAACTCTAATTAATGTTGATATATATTACTCCTAAATCTATACTTAGGATTCCAAGAGGGCAGAAACTGTTTTGCTCACCTCTGTGGCTACTCAGTAACTCTCACAGTTTCTGATGCATAATTGGCCGTTAGCAAATATTTGTTGAATAAATACATGAAATCTGAAACTCCAGCTCAAACTATTCTCTTGAGTATATACTACCTATTTCCATTTGGATATTTTACAGGCCCCTCAAGGGTAATGTGTTCCCAACAAACCTTATTAATTCTCCTGCCCATATCTGCTCCTACCTTTCGCTTCACCTAATCATCCCCAATAGAATCGCAACTCTTTCTTCTTTCCCCACATCAATCTGTCACCAAGTCCTATCACTTCCTAAATATTTCTTAGTCTGCTTCTCTTAAACTTCACTGTCACTATCTACTCTATACCACCATCACTTCTTACCTAGAGATGGTCTTCAATAGCCTTATACTGCCTCTCTCTACCTTAGCTTTGCTCTCCTTCATTCCCTTAAATCATAAGGATGCCTATTAAATGAAGATTTCATCATGTTACCCCTGATTGTTTCTTAAAGCTCTTCTAAGTCTTCTCACTTATCATTTAATGAAATCTAGACTCCTAACACAGGCTTGACTTGGTCTTTTCCTACCTCTCTGGTCTCACTGAGATCTTGCCAACCCCTTACAGACTTACTCCTCAGCTATTCCAAAACTTGGAGCAATTTCAACAACAACAACAACAAAAAACTCCTCACTTTCATTTGCTTCCTACTGCTCACACATGTTATTTCTTTCTGTGGCCTCTGTGTGGTTTGAGAATATTAGTACCCCCAGAAAAGCCATGTTTTAATCCTGATTCAATCTTGTGGAGGCAGCCATTTCCTTTAATCCTGGTTCAATATGTAGGTTCGAAACTCTTGATGAGATTATCTCCATGGAGATGTGACATGCCCAATTGTAGGTGTAATATTTTGATTAGATGGAAATGTAACTCCACCCATTCAGGTGGGTCTTGATTAGCTTACTAGAGTCTTTGAAAGGGGAAACACTTTGGAGAAAGACAGAGCCTACAGAAATAACAAAAGCCTCAGAGCTCACAGAGGGAGCAGATGTAAATGTGTGGAGAGCAGTTGATTCAAAGTACTGAGTTCTGATAAATGTTTTGAGTGTTTATGCCATATCCCACTAAAAATAAATGAGTTGAGAATATGGCCAAATTCCAATAAAGCTGAAATAAAAACATTTTTTTTGTTGTTTTTAAAAAGGGAATTTATTAAATTACAAATTTATAGTTCTAAGGTCATATAAATGTCCAACTTAAGGCATCCAAAGAAAGATACCTTGACTCAAAGCAGGCTAATGTCTGTCACATGGGAAAATATGTGGCTGGTGTCTGCTGGACCTTGTTTCTGGTTCCATTGCTTACAGTTTCTGAATGTCAGTAGTTACCTCTCTAAATGTCTGTGGGCCTTCACTTAGCTCCTCTGGAACACAACTCTGGGTTCTGGTTTGCTTAGCATCTCATGGGAAGGCACACGGCAACATCTGCTAAGCTCTGTATCTCCAAACATTCATAGGTAGGCATCTGCTCTCTCTGTAGGCATTCCAAGCATCTTCAAATGTTGATGTCTCTGTTGGCTCTGAGCTGTCTCCAAAATGTTTCCCCTTTTAAAGGACTTCAGTTATCAAACTGACCTTAAATGGGTAGAGACATATCACCATCTAATCAAAAGGTCACACTCACAATTGAGTGTGTCACATCTCCATGGGAACAATCCAATCAAGAGTTTCACCCTACAATATTGAATCAAGACCAAGAAAACATGGCTTTTCTGGGATACACAATAGCCCCAAACCTGCACAACCACCAAATGGCTTTTCTTTTTCTAATCCTACCTATGTCAGGATAAAATTGTTAAGATCATGACAAGCAGTTTCCTTGTACCATTAATACAGATGTCAGTTTCTGAAATAGTACACAGTAGAAGTGCATCAGGTGTGCATGAAATAACAACACTTTGATACAGTTATCTCAAGTCCCTAATGGCAAAGCTTAATGAGAATGGCTCCTCTGGGGATCTGATAGGTTTCAGAGGATTGGGTGCCAATGCTTGTTTTAACCAGTTCCTGGTTAAATGTCAGCCCATTCTGCATCTCTTCCGTTTATAGTACCTCCAGTTCCTGAGCCTGCTCAATGGAGAGAATCCACGATATTAAGTTAGGTTCAAGGCACTTAGGTTTTTGGTTCTTCTGTTCTTCTAAGTCTTGACATTTCCATCTTCACAAATTTGTTGACATTCCTTGTTTACTTTTGCTGTGCTCTCTCTTATTCCCCTTGTGGATTCTTATTGTTTAAAAAGTTTTCTTTACTATCATTTTCAGAAGAAAGAAGAGATAAAAATATATCTAGCTGATTGAACCAGAGTTTTTTAAAAGTAGCTGTTAATGCTATTTTTAAAAAGTAGCTGTTAGATGATATTCTGGACATGGTTTATTTCTTAATTTTGAGTAAGAAAGAATAATTTCAGTTTATATAATTTTGAGTCAGCAGTTAACAACTGGAAATTAAATATTTAAAAAAGTAAATTTAGGTTTAATTCCACTGCTATCTTAGGAATTACTGTTTTCATTTTATTTTAGTCCACATGGAATTACATGAAATTGATCCAAATAAATTCCCATATGATTCTTCATGTTTATGTCATGAAAATTCTGTACAAAATTAACTTACAAATGAATCAGCATTTTCATAGAACTGAGACATTCTTTCCGGAAAGTGTTTACATTTTAAACCACAGATTGTTATAGCAAAACTTAAAGATTAAAAAATGAAGATACCTATATATGTATCTTTTAAAATAAATTATCCCTGGGGACAGAAACCAAACAGGAGCAATGGGAAACTCTGTTTCTAATTTTTAATTTCTGCACCAGAAATTCTGGGGTCATAATATCCAAGCATGTCATGCATTCCACCAAACCACAGGGACTTTCTGCTCTAAAGATACTTATTCAGAAATTTTTAAACAATAAAAGGTTTCTTTATGAAATATTCCCTTGGGGTTCTGGAGTTAGAAGTATGCCAGACTGACTTCTATTTTTTTTTCTTCCTCTGAATTTTTAGTTCAATTTCAACTGCATTTCTCAGTTATGACTTCTGTTTTGTCCTTAGTGTTCACTGCTGTTTTTCCTTTCAAGAGTGAATCGATTGGCAGTTTGTCAGAAGACCAATTTGTGATTCTGTGTGTTATGCTTTTCCTAGCACTCCTGTCAGGGAAGATTTAAAGAATTTTCAGATGAGTATTGACTGTTCTGCAGCTGCCCTGAAGTGGAAGTGATCATTTGGATTTGCTTGCCTATATTGATAATGCTTGTACAGTTGGAAAAATTAATTTTTAGGCATGAAACTTTGCCTCCATTTCACAGGACTTGTGTTACCTATAGGGGAAAACATATCTTATGGTCCCTTAGGACTAAATAGAGGGAAAGCTTTCTAATCTGGGAATCTCATTTCTCTGAAGGGAAGCATATTCACATAAATTAGGAAGAAATGCTGTTAGGGAATGTTATAATGAACATATAAGCCAATAAGATACCTAAAGGTCAAAACAAGGAAAATGTCAACAATAATTGTGTATAAGCTATTAATTTCTACCCCTTAATACTGTTCCTATTTCCTCACTAACCCCTTCCCTTTGCTAGTTAGTCATATTTTGCTTAAATAATTTGTGGGTTCTCCTCAGAAGAATCTTCCAATATAGAGAGTGCAAATAATTTGACTTTTGGATTTACATTGTTATGAATGAATGTAATACTGGAATTTGGATCTCTGAGGAGGTGAGATGCCATCATAATTCTATTTTGAGGATTTACCATGATTCTAGTATATCTTATGTTCTTTTGATTCAAAGGATTAGTTCTTACAAATGCTCACACAACTTTTATCCTTTTATTCTTCAGCATCTGAGTGGCTGAAATAAGACCCACCCGAGTACAACGGGAAATACCTAGTTTGCTCTGCTCATAGACTTGTACAGGGAACTCCAGTGCTCTGATTGACAGGACCTGAAGAAGGACGCAGGAGTCACAGAGTCTAGGTAAGAACATCTCTAAGCCAAACAGATCAATTTCAGCTTAACTTATACCAGTTAAGCTAATGGAAATCTTTCAATTTAAAAGAGAGGAGTAAAGGGAGCACATAACCCAAGCCAGTGCGACAGGTCACTGAGATGGACAGGGCTGTTAGAGAAGTAAGTACCCCTGGCAGGAAGACTATCTGGAGATGAGAGATTTCATTTTCTTTTAATAGAATTTGTATTACTTTAGATTTTACCTTTTTTTTTTTTTTTTAGCATGGGCAGGCTCTGGGAATCGACTATTTTAGATTTTGAGGGAGTACAAGTCAAAAAAAACCAGACTTGGGCCAGCTTAGGCAAAAAGAGGAACTTCCTGGAACCTACTGGCATATCTTTCAAGGAAGAGTTGAATGTCATATGCTAGGAATAGGAATATAGCTTGTCTGCCGCATTAACTGAAACCATGGACTGGCATGCCAGATACCCTGCTAGTTTATTTCTGCAGACCATCTTTCCCTTGGGGGACACAGCTGGGCACCTCATATGCCAGGATTTACATTTTAGGGCTCTAAGCACGAGGGGAAAATTCTGTTTCCATCTTCTTTTCTACCCAGGATCCAAATTTCAGGGAGTAGGACTCACTGGCCCTGAGGAGAAGGAATCACACTTCCTCAAGACTCATGCTATGGCTGCACTGGAGCAGGAAGGGGAAAGAAAGAGTAAGAGCAGTTGTAGAATAAGCAGAGGGGATAGGGAAGTTATCCCAGAGTTTTCCATTGCAGAATTACTTCCTGAATCATTTTGGGATTTATTTGGAAGAGATGATTTGATGTTCTCATGCAAAATCCCATGAAGCCACCATCATATTTTAGTAGGAGAGCAGTACCTGAAGGTTTATTTTTTTTTTTTTTATTTTTTTTTTTTTTTAAGGAAAGACAGAGAGAAGGAAGGAAGGATAGAAGGAAGGAAGGAAGGAAGAAAGGGAAACATTTTTAAACATTTTCTTGTTTTATTGTATTCTGTTTCTCCGTTTTTGTTACATGGGCTGGGGCCGGGAATCGAACCGAGGTCCTCCGGCATAGCAGGCAAGCACTTTGCCCGCTGAGCCACCGCGGCCCGCCCTATTTTTAATAATTTAAATATAGATAATATATTGTTAATGCTAATTTTATAGATTTCTCTAAGAAGGCATTGATAAATCTAATGTAGTTCCCTCCATTTTACAGAGGAGGGTTCTAAGAGGACAAAACTTGAACAAGGTCACAGGGTAAATAAGTGAAAACATTTGTCCTAGAATCTAAATGTTCTTACATATGAGAGGTAATACATATCTTGATCTTATTATTTGTTTAGAAATAATTTATCTTTTGTAAAAAGGAAGCAAACAAACAAAAACAAAGATGCTGGTTTCTTATTTGCACAATTTTTGAACCAAAAGTGTATATAGATCCCAGGTCTTACTGTGTCTGGTTGCAGCAGGACTTAACAGCAGGTCAGAACATTAGCTCAGAAATTGAGAAACCTCAGTTCCACTCAGTGCTCTCTCCTGAGTGAAAGGCTACTTACTTCTGTACAGAGATGGCCTGCAAAGAGACCTTCAGGAAAAACCAGGACTTGGTAGGCAGCTTTGCATTCTATCAATTTGTCAGGGTATATTAAAATTTAATATAGCAGTAATGGTTCTGAGTGTTAAGATTTAAAAGCAGCCAATACCAGTAAGGGCCCCATGAAGAGGGGATAGGAAATAAATTAATAAATAAGATAATTCTAGGTAATGACAAAGTACCATAAGAGAATAAAATGGGGGATGTGATAAAGAGTGAAGGGAGTGTGCTGGTTTAAAAGGATGTATGTACCCTAGAAAAACCATGTTTTAATCCTAATCCCATTTTGTAAAGACAGCCATTTCTTCTAACCCCTATTCAGTACTGTATGTTGGAAACTTTGATTAGATTATCTCCATGGAGATGTGGCTCAATCACGTGTGGGTATTAAACTTGATTAGGTGAAGATGTGTCTCTATCCATTCCAGGTAGGTCTTGATTGCTTTACTGGAATCCTATAAGAGAGGAAGTATTTTGGAAAAGTCTTGAGATTCAGAGAGAGCAGAGAAGTATGACAGAACACTGCAGAACCATGAAGCAAAGAGTCCACCAGCTCGCAACTTTTGCAGATGAAGAAGGAAAACACCTCCTGGGGATCTTCATGAAACAAGAAGCCAGAGGAGAAAACTAGTAGACTTCACCATGTGCCCTTCCAGCCAAGAGAGAAACCCTGAACATCATCAGCCTTCTTGAACCTAGGTATCTTTCCCTGGATGCCTTAGATTGGACATTTCTATAGATTTGTTTTAATTGGGACATTTTCTTGACCTTAAACTGTAAACTAGCAACTTATTAAATCCCTCCCCCCACCCCCCAAAAAAAGTGATCCAGGAATCGAACCCTGGTCTCCCGTATGGAAGTTGGGCATTCTAACCACTGTAAATTCCCCTTTTTAAAAGCCATTCTGTTTCTGGTATGTTGCATTCCAGCAGCTAGCAAACTAGTGCAGGGAGGAACTCTGAAGGAGGACTTACGGGGAAGATAGCAGAGTAGGGAGCTTCAGGACTCAGTCCTTCTACCAAAATAACTATTAAACAGATAGAAACTGTCTTAAACAACTACTTTGAAACCCCAGAGGCCAGAAAAACATTGTATAGCATCCAGGGAGGAGTGGGAGAAACAGATTGAAAAATTACAGCGAAAAACTGTAAATTGCTTTCACCATAGGGCAGCTGCTGACAACCATGGCAGGCTGCTGTGGGGTAGCTGTGGGTGTCAGAAAAGGATATAAACATCCTCTTTCCTAAGAATAATGGTGATAACAGTTGATTACTGATCATGACTCTTTTTTTTGCATGGGCAGGCACCATGCAAAAGGAATTGAACCTGGGTCTCTGGCATGGCAGGTGAGAACTCTGCCATTAAGCCACCATTGTCCTGATCATGACTTTTGACTACAAATTTGGATTGGTGGCTCTCCACTCTGAAAGCAGCTATTATTTCAACCTGTCCTGGCAAAGGACTATGCAGCCACTGTTTCAAACCTCCCTGGACAGTGGAGATTTAAAGACACAGCATTCCTGAGGGCTATGGGGGACAGTTAGTTGAAGGGCTGTATTCCCTGGGCAGGCCAGGAGAGCTCAGCTGTGGGGAGCTGTCAGGATTCGGCACTCTTCTTGATCCCCTCCCCAGGACACGTTAGAGTAAACTGTGCCCCTTCATGAGTCCTGGCCCTGTACTGGCTGCGAAAGACTGCCTTGGCAAAGTCCTCTCTGGGATGACCCTCCTCCCAGAATTTTCTCTCCAGAAAAAGCAGCAAGAGACAACAAAAGGAGTATAAAAAACTATAGATGACGAATGTCTAGGGCAAGGGCCTGCCAGCATCAACTACCTGGGAGAGGGAGGTCTGTCTCCTGGGAAGCAAAATGGACACCAAACTCCATAAAGAGGAGAACTCCAAAGCAACTAACAATAGAAAAAAATCCAAGATAAGACAGAGGCCCATAAAACAGGATAGACCCTACACACTGCATTTTCCTTGGACATATCTTTCTGATAGAAGTGTTAAAGCTCAAGAAAATCTCTGTTTTAGCAGTTACAAAATGAAGAAAGAAACATCCCAGGGAGTTTAAAAATAACTGTATTGGCTGGGAAAGACTGACTTCAGAAAGTCCTCTCTGGGGTGACCCTCAAGCTACATTTAAATTATTAAATTTAATGTGGCAAGTTGACATATAAAAATATTGTAATATATAGTGTGAAAAAAAGAGTACAAGGCAAAGAAATAGGAACTGATGGCCCATCCAAGGGAAGAAGATAAAAATACAGAAAACACCAAAAATGAAGATGAGAATGTAGATATACAAAAAAGCCATTTAAAAATTCTCAAGGAGATGAGGAAAAGTACAGAGGAACAACCAAAGGATATCAGGAAAACAATGAGTGAGTAATATAAGAAACTTAGTAAAGTGATAGGGATTTTAAAAAGGAGCCAAATGGAATTACTCAAGTTGAAGACCACAATAACTGAAATAAAAAGTGCCCAGGAGGGTTTCAAAAGCAGATTGGAGCTGGCAGAAGAAAGAATCGGGGAGCTAGATGACAAGACACTTGAAATGAGATTGAGGAGCAGAAAGAAAAAAGAAATATTAAAAGAGAAAGTAGTCTAAGATAGCCATGGCACATCATCAAGCACAACAATATATGCATTATGGGAGTCTCAGATGGAGAAGAAAGAGAGAAAGGGGCAGAAGGAATATTCAAAGAAATAATGATGGAAAACTCCCCAAACTTAGCAAAATACGTAAATATATACATCCAAGAAGCCAGAGAATGCCAACCAGGTTAAAATGAAGAAAAATTATATCCTATCATATATCAGTTACACTATCAAATGCAAAGGACAAGGAGAGGGTTCTGAAAATTGCAAGAGAAAAGAGAGTATAATTAGATCGAGTATTAATTTCTCATCAGAAACCATAGAGGCAAGAAGGAAATGGGTTGAAAAACTTAAAGTGGAGATGGAAAACAACTGCCAGCCAAGAATTTTATTTCTATCAACACTGTTTTTCAAAAATAAGGGCATGATTAAGACATTCTCAAGTAAAAAAAATAAAAAAATAAAAGCAGAAGCCGAGGAAGTTTGTCACCACTAAACCTGCCCTACAAGCAATGCTAAAAGAAGTTCTACACTGAAAGAAAAGGATACTAGACAGTGGTTCAAAGCAGGATAAAAAAATAAAGACCCACAGTAAAGGTAACCATTTGGATCATTTAAATGCCAGTATCATCATATTTTATTATTTGGAATGTAACTCCCCTTCTTACTTCCTACATAGGCTAAAATGCAAATACATAAAAAGTAATGATAAATCTATGTTTTTGACATGCAATATACAAAGATATAAGTGGTAACAAATATTTTAAAAATGGTGGCAGGACAGAGGGGTACAGGAAAAATAAGTATATGTGCATATTATTGAAGTTAAATTGATATCAAACCAAATATGATTGTTATGTATTTAGAATGTTAGATTTTAACCCCATGGTAACCATAATGAAAATAGATGAAAAATATTTGTAGGTAGACATGAGAAGGCACTCAATATGGTACAACACTAAAAAGCAAATAAATATAAAAGTAGGCATTAACAAAAGTGAGAGACAAAACTTACACGCTAAATAGCAAAATTGCAGAAGAAAATCCTGTATTATCAGTAATGACTTTAAATTTAAATGGATTAAACTATCATGTCAAAAAGCAGACATTGGCAGAATGGATAAAAAAGCATGGCCCAAATATATTGTTGTCTGAAAGAGATTCACTTTAAAGTAAAAAATACAAGTAGATCGAGGGTGAATGGAGAAAATATATCATGCAAGTAGGAATCAAATGAGTTCTGGAGTGGCTATACTAATATAGGATAAAATAGCATAGGTCAGAGACAGTTCCAAGGGACAAAGATGGTAATTAAATACTGATGAAGGGAACAATTCAAGAAGAAGATATAACAGTTATAAATATATATGCATCTAACAACAGAGCTCCCAAATATTTAAAACAAATAGTGGCAAAGTAGAAGGGAGAAACTGACAGTTCTGCATTAATAGGAGGAGACTTTAACACACCACTCTCAATTATGGATAGAATATCTCATCAGAAGATCAACAAGGAAGTTCAAGACTTGAATGATAAACCAAACCAATTAGATCCAACAGGCATATATAGAACACTGCACCCAAAGAAAACACAATATAGAATACACAGTCTTAAGTGCATATGGATCATTTTCTAGGATAAATCATATGTTGGATCACAAAATAAGTCTCAATGATCTTAATAGGGGAAATCAATAATAGAGGGAGAAAAGGAAAATTAACAAACATATGGAAATTAAACAACATATTCTTATACAAATAATGGGTAAAAGAGGAAATGAGAAAAAATTAGGAAATATCTTCAGGTGAATGAAAATGAAAATACAACCTATCAAAATTATGAGATGCAGCAAAGACAATGCCGAAGGGAAATGCATAGCTCTAAATGCTTACATCAGAAAAGAAGAAAGGCTTCAAATCAGAGAAATTGGAACAACTAGAAAAAGAAGAGCAGACAAAATCCAAAGCAAGCAGAAGGAAGTAAATAATAAATATTAGAGCAGAGATAAATAAGATAGAAAACCAAAAAAAAAAGAGAGAGAGAGAGAAAGACAACATCGATAAACCTTTAGCTAAACTGACGAAAAAGAGGATATAAATCATGAAAATCAGAAACGAGAAGGGGGACATTACTACTGACCCCACTGAAATAAAATGGACTATAAGAGGACACTCTGAACAACTTGTGCCAATGAAATAGATAATCTAGATGAGATGGAGAAATTCTTAGAAACAAAAATACAATCTACATTGACTTGAAGAAATAGAGGATCTCAACAAACAAGTTACAAAAGATTGAAACAGTAATCAAAACCCCCAAACAAAGAAAATCACAGGACCAGGTAGTTTCACAGGGGAATTCTACCAAACATTCTGAGAAGACTTAGATCCAATTCTGCTCAAACTCTTCCATAAAAGAGGAGGGAACACTCCCTAACATGTTCTATCCATCATCCTCATACCAACTCCACATAAAAATACCACAGGGAAAGAGAATTATGGACTAATTTCTCTTATGAATATAGGTAACAGACACCCTCACCAAAATACCAGCAAACAAAATCCAAAAGCATATTAAAAGAATTAAACAATATGATCAAGGAATATCTAGGAATATATCTAATATATCTAATCATGGACGTAAAGGCCCTATACACAGAAAAATATAAAACATTGCTAAAAGAAACAAAGAAGACCTAAATGAATGGAAAGATATTCTATGGATTGGTAGACTAAATACCATTAAGATGAAAATACTACCCAAAGCATTATTTATAGATTCAATATTCAATCAAAATTCCAACAGCATTCTTTTCAGAAATGACAGTCAATCATCACATTTATCTGGAAAGGTAAGGAACTCCAAATAGTTAAAGCCACCTTAAAAAGAAGAGTGAAGTTGGAGGACTCACAATTCCCAACCTTAAACCTATTAAAAAGCCACAGTAATCAAAACGATATAGTCCTGGCATAAGGACAGCCATATAGACCAATGGAATAGAATTGAGAGTTCAGAAATCAATGCTTTTATTTACAGTCAACTGATTTTTGACAAGGTGGCAAAGACCAGTCAATTGGGAAAGGATAGTCTCTTCAACAAATGGTACTGGGAAAACTGGATGTCCATTTAGGAAAAAAAGGAGGACGCCCTACTTCACAGCTTATTCAAAAGTCAACTCAAAATGGATCAAAGACCCTAATATAAGAACTAAAACTATCAAACTCCTAGAAGAAAACATAGGGAAGCACCTTCAGAACCTCGTGTTAGGCAATGGTTTCTTAGACTTTACACCCAGAGCACAAGCAACAAAAGAAAAAATAGATGATATCTCATCAAAATAAAAAATTTTGTTCCTCAAAGGACTTTATCATGAAAGTAAAATGAAAATCTTACAATGGGAAAAATATTTGGGAAACCACATATCCTATAAAGGATTAATATCCAGAATATAAAAAGAAATCCTTCAACTTAGCAACAAAATGACAAAAAAAAAAAAAGCACCAATTAAAAATGGTGTAAAGACTTGAACAGACATCCCTCCAGAGAAGATATACAAATGGCCAGAAAGCACATGAAGAGATGCTAAACATCATTAGCCATCAGGGAAATGCAAATGAAAACCACAATGAGATACCATTTCATACCCATTAGATTGGCTTCTTTAAAAAAAAGGGAAAACAGCAAGTATTGGAGAGAATGTGGAGAAATAGGAACACTCATTCATTGTTGGTTGCAATTTAAAATGGTACAGCCACTCTGGAAAACAGTTCGGCAGCTCCTCAGAAAGCTAAGTATAGAACTACCATATGACCAGGCAATCCCACTACTAGGTATTTACTCAAAAGAACTGAAAGCAGGAACTTGAATAGATATTTGCCTATCAATGTTCATAGCACGATTATTCACAATTTACAGAAATTAGAAGCCACTCAAGTATCCATCAACCAATGAATGGGTAAATAAAATGTGGTATGTATATATACAATGGGATATTATTCAGCTATAAAAGGGAATGAAGTCCTGATACATGCAACAACATGGATGAACCTTGAAACCCTATGTTGAATGAAAGCATCATGTTGAATGAAATAAGTCAGACCCAAAAAAACAAATATTGGATGATCTCACTGATATGAAACAATCAGAATAAGCAAACCCATGGAACAAGAATCCAGAATACACACAGGTTACCAGAAACAGTGGGATGAGATTAGGGAATGGGTTTAAGTATAAAAAGTTAAGCCTTATAGAAACACAGCCACCAAAATGAAAGAGAAAAATCCTTTCCAGAGCAAGACCCCCATTCCTCGGGTTTGGCAATCAAGAGCTTAAGTTGGTGTATTGAGTCACTGTGTATTAGGCAGGGAAGAGTGATACAGATTCATTTGAAGAAGATCCTGAAATTTCCTTAGCTGACTATTGGAAATGTACTTCATGCAATGAAATGAATCCTCCCCTTCCACCGCATTGCAACAGATGTTGGGCCCTTCGTGAGAACTGGCTTCCTGAAGACAAAGGAAAGGATAAAGGGAAAATATCTGAGAGAGCCAAACTAGAAAACTCAGTACATGTAGAAGAGGGCTTTGATGTTCCTGATTGCAAAAAAAATGACAGTGAATGATTCTAAAGAGCCAGGTGTCGAAGAAAATGATGATAAAATCACACAGGACTCCCTTACACCACTTAACTTAGAGCTCAATGTTTGTGTAGTGTAATTCTATGGATTTTTTTCAAGTTTTTATTCTGTACAACACATACCACCTAACATTTCCCATTTTAACCACATTCAGATAAATAGTTCAGTGCTGTTAATTGTATTCGCAATGTTGGGCTACCATCATCACCACCCATTACCAAAACATTTCCACCATTCCAATTAGGAACTTTTTATACTTAAGCCTTAACTTTTTTTTTTTTAGCATTTAATAAGTTGTTTTTTTGAAAATCAATAAATATGAATACTAAGCCTAAAAATTTATACAATCAAGGCTACATTAGTAATCCATAGGCATTTAGAATGAGATTTCATTTGCACATATTTGTTTTGTAAACAGCAAAATCACTACATACATGCACTCTGAATGTACATTAAATGATCTTATACTACTTATTCTCCTTAGAAAGGATGTATTCCATTTAGTTCTGGGTGAATTATGAATTCCAAATTAATCAAAGTTCACTGTATTTGAGAATAGCTCCAGCTCAAGTATAGATACTTTCAACCATTTGTTTTCTACTTACATATGTATACACGGGTAAGTCATGTGTGCATGTTTTTTGTTTGTTTGAAGTCTATAACAATATACTAGTAACAGACACACAAAGTTGCTGTGCAAAATTTTAACTCAGTTCTATTCCACTCATAGTTCAGCTGATTTTATTAGCCTCAACCTGTCATATCTAAGAGAAAAACACTGGGACCTTAAATCAAACGTCAATTCCACTTGTCTAAAGGTTTGGTTATTGCCACTATTTTGCTGAAGGTTCATATGTAAATATAAATCAATAAGCTAATAATCTACGCAGTTTGAGAGATGTTTTAGAATCCTATGACACTGACATTCTTGAAGGAAAATAATGCATAGTTTCTGGATGATTTAGAGAAAAGTTGGCCTTTCCAACTATTATTAAATAAACAGTTCTTTAATCTCTGAATTTATCTATCTGAATTCACTGGTTTCTTAATCTGGCCTTAAACAAAGATCTGAAACCAAGGCAACTAAAATGGACTATGTAACCCAGCCCAAAAGGTACTTCCAAGTGTCTTAATTGATTTTCACTTAAGAGAAACAATCGATTCCCACTAAATCCTTAAATTATGTATCAGGCTGGACCCCCATCTCCCCTCCAAAGACAACTCCACATTCCACTACAGCACTTTAAAAAAAGTTATCTTGTAGGTAAATGATGGCTGTTCTCAGAGACTTCTCAATGGACAGCATCATCACTACCTATCTCTTACTATACCAAAAAGGCTAGAAAATAAGTAGTCCATTTCTACTTCTATAGCACCAAATAATACGGATTGTGTAATCAGATAAATTTACATTCACCAAATGTAAATACCCAATTTCTTTTTCATCTATAAAGAGTATTTTAAGAGACTCTGAAAGACCAGAGAAACTAAGGATCAGAAGGTTCAAGAGTATTTAAAATTTAAATATCAAACCTTTCACAGAAAACTTTATCTCCTTACAAGAAACATACGAAATAGTTATGTTTAAATGTCTTACTTACATTAAAAAAAAAAAAAATAGATACCTCTCATTTAAGAGAAAATGGAAATTATTTAAAATGAGGGGTAGGAATAAAGGAGCTATATATCCAATTCAAATTACATTAAAACCCAAATATAAAATACAAACAAAAGTAAAATTTCCTAAAAGGAAATGAATATTCACTAACCCCATGCCCTCCGCAAGTAGGTAAATTAACATTAAAAAGAAGAAACCCACATGGACCAAGATATTTTCTCACTTTGACATATGTAAAAAAATAAAAATAAATTTCACGTTGCCAAAATAACTGTCTAGATGTTTAGGGTTATATAGTTAGAAATAGATAATTCTACTTTTATAGACAAGTCATCTAGGGGAAATAAGTTAGTACAATCATTTGAATTGGTTGCCTACATACTGGACAGGGCTTATTTCGTTTTTTTAGCTTCTTTGCACATGTAAAACATGCCATAAGATGTCCCGTTTTGCCATAGACAATGCAACCATTTTTAGGTCGACCTTGGCAAATCACACAAGGTTCAATGGCATTAAGGGGAAAACTAGATTCCACACTTTCTGCTTTACCTTGTGTTTCTTCCTTCTCAAACTCTCTGACATCTTGACTGCTATAAATGATGCCACTAGAAGTTGACAGCTGAGAATGGTCCTCACATTTTATGCATGATTGTTCTGTAAACCCACAACTTCCTAATAAAACAATAAAAACATAAAATTGTTAAAAAAAAAGTGGTGAATGTCTACTGTTGGAGGATCATGAAAGGTCTCTTTGAATCAATGAACAGTTCAATGAAGGAGAAACTATTGAAGTAAAAATCACATACTGGTAATTCAATAATAAAACTATAGAGTCATATCAATAAAATGCAAAATGGCAGTTGTTAAAATTCAACATTTAGTTCTAAATACCTTAAAATTAGGAAATAGGGTTGCTTTCTTGACATTTAAAAAAATTAAGAATTTAAATTGAGTTGACATTATAAATGGTAATCAAATCTTGCTACCTATCTTATTACCTATTTTAGCACATCTCTATGGAAACAATAAAAAAGCTCCCACCCAGCAATACTGAATGAGGATTAAAGAACATGGCTTTTCTGGGGTACACAACAGTTTTAAAGCAGCACATCTCTCTTCTCCTCCGGTCTTCACATGAGGCCATAACCCTGTGATGAGTCAGTTTCCCAAAGGGGGATTGGGAATTTATTCCATGGAGAAGAGTATGCTGTTCAAACCAATAGCCACATCAATCAAATACTCCATAATTCAACCAAAACTCAGGGGCTTTATCGGGGGTGGAAGACTATGTCCTTTGAAAACCAAGGCAGCATGGTGAGGGTGAGAGAACATAGACATACTGAAAAGAAGCAAGGGAGAAGAAGGGAGGGCTTGAGACTGGATTAGAGAAGGATGTTCTGAGGAGGACAGGTATAGCTACTGGCATCTGTCTCTAGGCAGAGGGAGAGTTTTAAGCCTCCAGCCTCTTTCACTGACTCCTTCACATCATCCTGATTTATAGCTGCAGCCAGAGTGGTGCTCAGTGGATCTGGCCCAGGAACCACTCCTAAACTTGACCATGTGGCGGCAGCCAAATTTCACAGCCTAGGTACAAAACCCATGCACGATGGAAACCATTGATGGACTTAGAGTGAGTTGGGCATATTGGAAAGTACAGACAGTGCTTCATGGTTCCTTTGCCCCAACTCTTCGGTAAATGCTCAGTGGTGGCCCCAAGCTCATCCCCCACATCAAGGTGGCTGCCACCTGGCCACGGTTTTCTGGAAACTTTCGGTTTGCAGACTTGTTGGGGACACATACAGATGATTCATCAGGTCCCAATTTTCCTCTGGCCTCTTCGTAAGGTTGGAATGAGGCCTTCGCTCTTCAACTGATTTAATGCTTGGAATATGATCCTCATGTACACTAACTGCTAAACTGAGAACATTCTGAACATTCTCAATGATAAGATGGTAGCAGCAAGGCCTGACTCAGCAAAATACAGACTACCATTTTTTTCTCCTCCTAGAATTGCAAGACATTATAAAGTGCCCTGATAGACAATTCACAAGACTTAAGAAAATATATAGGCTATATTTTCAAAGTGTACATTTCCCATTTTATTGTGTCATTACAGAAAAAGATCTCATTTACTGTAGCTATCTACACATTGAGAAAAAAGAGTAGTGCTCAGTTAGAAATGAAGACACAGAAACTCAGGTTAGCCAGAAGCCTTCATTCGTGACAAAATTCTGTCAGGGTTCAGCCAAAGCATACAGAGAAGACAACCACCTGCGCAGCCCCAGCCCTATCACTGCACTGATTTGACGTTGAAGGCAAGAGCTTTGGCTACAGTGAAAACATGAGTAAACATGTTCTCTCTCCTTCCAAAATGCTTTCTCTTTTAAAGAATTCCAGTAAACTAATCAAGAAACACCTGGAATGGGTGGAGTCCCATCTCCCACTAATCAAAGGTTAATACCCACAATTGAGTGTGTCACACTTCCATGGAGATAATCTAATCAGGTTCTAACCTACACAACTGAATAGAGATTAAAATAAATGGCTGTCTCCACAAGCCAGGATTAAAATATGACTTTTCTAGGGTACATAATTCTTTCAAACCAGCCTATTTGGAAAATTCTGAGAAATCTATTACAAAGCTACCTGAGATAAACAATTTCAGCAACATGGTCGGATACAAGATTAATGTACAAAAAGCAGTAATATTTCTGTACACAAGTAATGACCTGACTGAGGCGACAATAAAGGAAAAAATTCCATTCAAAATAGCAACTAAAAGAATCAAGTTTCTGGGAATAAACTTAACCAGGGATATTAAAGACCCCTACACAGGAAACTACAAAACTTTGCTAAAATAAAGAAGATTTAAAAAGGGGAAAGACATTCCATGTTCATGGAAAGGAAGGCTGAATGTCATTAAGATGCCAATTCTACCCAAATGGATCTACAGATTAAATCAATGCAATACCAATAGAAATTCCAACAACATTCTTTGATGGTTTGGAAAAGTTAGTTATCAAATTTATTTGGAAGGGAATAAGACCTCAAATAGCTAAAAATATCCTTTAAAAAAAAAAGAGCCAAGTGGGAGGACTGACACCTCCTGACTTGAAAGCTTAATTTAAAGCCACAGTGGTCAAAGCAGTATGATACTGGTACAAAGATAGAAGTATTGACCAATGGAATTGAATCGAGAGTGTGGAGATAGACCACCCAATCTATGATTAATTGATCTTCAACAAGGTCCCCAAAGCCACTGAACTGGGACAGACTTTGCAATAGATTGGCATGGGAGAACTTGATTTTAATAGCCTAAAGAATGAAAGAGAACCCCTTCCTTACACCCTATAAAAATTAATTTAAAATGTATCAAAGACCTAAATATAAGAGACAGTACCATAAAACTCCTAGAAGAAAATATAGGGAAACCTCTTTAAGACTTAATAATAGGTGATAGCTTCTTTAATTTTACACCTGAAGCACAAACAATGAATGAAAAAAAATAGATGAATGGGAACTCTAAGATCAGAGCTTCTGTACCTCAAAGGACTTTGTCAAAAAGGTGAAGAGGCAGCCAATTCAATGGGAGAAAATATTTTAAAACTACATATAGGATAAAGGTTTGAAATCTAGTTTATATAAAGAAATAATACAACTCAACAACGAAACAACAAACAGCCCAATTATAAAATGGGCAAAAGATATAAATATGCATTATTTCTGAAGATCAAATATAAACGACTAAAAAAACATGAAAAGGTGTTCATCCTTATTAGCTCTAAGGGAAATGCAAGTCAAAACTGCAATGAGATATCACCTCATACTTATAAGAATGTCTGTTATTAAACAAACAGAAAACTACAAATTTTTTTAGGAGAGGATGTGGGGAAATTAGAATGCTTATTCGCTGCTGGTGGGAATGTATAATAGTACAGCTTCTGTGGAAGACAGTTTGATGGTTCCTCAGAAAACTAAATATTGAGTTGCCTTAAGACTCAAGATTACCAATACTTGGTATATACCCAGAAGAGCTGAAAGCAGTTACACGAACAGACCTTTGCACACCAATGGTCATAGCAGCACTATTTACAGTCACCAAAAGATGGAAACAATCCATGTGCCCATCAACAGATGAGTGGACAAATAAAATGTGTTATATACATGCAATGGAAAATTATGCAGCAAGACAAAATGAGGTCCTGAAGCATATGACAACATGGATGAACCTTCAGGATATAATTCTGAACGAAATAAGCCAGACATGAAAGGATCGATACTATATGATTTTACTATCATGACTCTGGTGAAGGTAAACGCAAAGGCCTACAATATAGAATAGGGTATTTAGAGCTACACAGAAGCTAGAGATGGGTGAATGGTTACCCAATGAGGTTGAACATAAATGCAGGGGAATGGAGAGGAGTGATTTTAATTCATTAGTGAAGTTATAAATAACTTGCCATACTTGAAGGTGAAGAGGATTGAAAGGTGTCGTATAGAGTTGTGTATCCTACCTGTTAACTCTACAATTATAAATAAGTTCTTGATGAACTCCTTCAAGGGTTTAATCTTGTACAACGAGTCAATAGTAAAGGGGTATGGGGGAAAACTAATATTGCATGCTATGGTCTGTGATTAACAGGGAGACATCAACAGTACACAATAATACCAGGGGTAAATAATTGGGGGAGAGGGACAAGTGATAAGGGGAGGTTTAGATTTGATGTTTGGTGAGGCTGTGTTTATAGGTTCTTTGTCTCTTTGGACTGAAGAAAATTGCCTAAAATTGAGAGTGCTGATGATTGTACAACTAAATGAGGACACTGTAAGATATGAATCATTTATTTTGGACATTATCCATGATGCCCAATAGATGGAGGGGGCAGAGGGTTAAATGACTGAGGAGTGGAATGGCAAACTGTGATGTATAGAATATCATGTCTCTACAAAAAGGAACGAAGTCATGAGGCATGCAATGAAGTGAGTGAATCTTGGAGACATTGCGTTGTATAAAATAAGTCAGAAACATAAGAACAAATATGGTATGGTCTCTTTTAGAAAATACTTATAAGAAAATTGGAGCCTGGAATGTAAGCTCTTATAGGAGTCACACTTAGTCCAGAGTTGTAAGTGTATTTCTAGATTCTGGGATGCTGTGCTATATGTGTATAAACATGTATTTCCCTGGAACTTTGGGAACCGCTATAACACCTAAGACTTAAAGCTGGAGTTCTGCATCTCTTGTACGTCAGCATTGATTCATACAACAACTGTTAAAGTAACTGAAAGAGAGGTCAGGCTTCAATTAGAGATAAAACAAACCTGATTTTGTTGGGACTAAGTTTTATTCAGAATACAGGGCAAAGGATTATAGTATATTTTTCTAGAGCTTCACCTACTGTATGAAACCAAAGGCAGAGAGGTTTATTATGCCTAGAACCTAAATCTTCTGTAATATACAACTTAAATCATCCTGTCTAGATAGCTCATTTAAACAACCCAAACCATGGAGCCCTGAAATGGAATGAGGCCTTGTAATTCTATATAGCTTACTGTAATACCTGGATACACCCCAGACTATGGTGGGCTGATAATGAAAAAATATTGATAGAGCCCCTTGAGGAAAAAATATGGAACTACTAAACTTTCCCACCCGGGAGACCCCTGGTACTCTCTCAAACATTAGCGATTCCCTTATTTTTGTAGGGGAGAAGATAAGAGTAACTATAATTATGCCTAAGAATTGCTTCCAGAAAACCTCATTTGTTTCTCAAAGGTGGCTTCTCACTCTCTAAGCCCAAGTCTGCAAGGAAAACCATTACCCTCCTGCCTAAGTGGGACATGTCTTTCAGGGGTGAAAGTCTCCCTGAGAACACGTGATATGAAACATGAAAAGGTGTTCATCCCAGGGATGAGCCTGGACCAAAAGGGAGAAATGAAATGTAACAAAATAAGGTATCAGTGGCCAAAAGAGTTCAAATAGAGTGGAGAGGCTATTCTAGAGGCTACTCCTATGCAAGCTTCAGCTAGATGTTGCTAATTGCCATGGTTTGCCAAAGAACAACCAACATCATTCCTGTCAACCTTAAAGAACACCTAGAGCTCTATCTGAGAGTCTACAAAAGTTTCAAGCACTGTTTACATTTCAGAAACCTAAAACTTTCAGATGGTTCCTAGGCCAGGTAGGTTCTGAAACCCAGAGGTGCCAGTACCTCCAAGAACACCAACCAGCTACATCCCCAGTCCCATACTGTTGACATCCTTTTCAACATGAAGAAGTTAGAATGGGCATAGCCCAAATACCCCTAAAGATTGGGTATCCTCCTTCAAAGGAGAAGGAGGAGTTATGAGAGAGAAGTTAGAGTTTAACAAATGATTATGACTATTGAATAATTATACTGATATTTCTATTTAGTCTCCAATTTCTTCAAGCACCTAGAAGGAAAAACCTGAATTTGCGGAACTGTAATCCATACCAGACTTTGAAATCTGTTCTATAACTGCTTTTAACATGTACTTTGAAATTTATTGCATTTTTGCATATATGCTGTATGTTTCAATAAAAAAATGTTTAAAAAGCTATTGAATAAAGATGTATGTATGTGTGTGTGTGTGTGTGTGTGTGAGAGAGAGAGAGAGAGAGAGAGAGAGAGAGAGAGATTATGGATAGGAAGACTAAGTATAATAAAATGATGGTATTTCTCAATGTATAGATTCATCACATCCCCATTAAAAAACAAAAGAATATTTTATAGAGCTTCATAAAATGATTCCAAAACTGTTTGGGCAAAATAAATGGGCAGAATCATCAAAGAGTACTCTAAGAAATAAAAAGAACTATAAGGAAGAATTATCCTTGCTAGATACTAGGATTTTAAAGGAAATGACTGGAAATTTTGTGGCACTAGTTCAAAAATGAAGTAAAGGGTAATTGAAAGGAATAGAAAAATCTAGTTTACATTGAAATTTAATACATAATAGACTCAGTCTAAGCAAATGGTGGAGAAAGGAATCATGATCTAAAAACTACCAAGGGCACTAGGTATTAAAACGGAGAAAAATTAACTTAGAGTTTCAGCTCACACTGCATTTTATTCATTCTCCAAGAAGTTACCCACTGGGACTTCAATGTTTTTTGAAGCTGACATTGAAACATTTAGAAGTTGCCAGCAGTTTTCATTTTAAACTGATGAACAGGTAGAGTCATCAGTTCACCTTTGGAGCAGACTTCCTTTGTTTTGGGAATATCACCAGAATGGACCTTTTTAATTACACAAATGTACAGCAGGTACTTACCCATTGCTTTTGGATGAAGTTTAAATCTCCAGTAAGCCAACAAGTTTGGGTTTATTGGCTGACGTTTGTCTTTCAGAATCAGGGAAAAAATATTCCCAAACTATGTATTTAGGCTGAACAGTCCTTGAGAAGTACTATTTATTTTGGAAGACAGAGTGTGTGTGTGTGTGTGTGTGTGTGTGTGTGTTTTGCTTAACAGGAGATTGTCAGACTGGACCATGCCAAGAGGGATGCTTAGGTCTAACCTCTTTATCCTGAAGAAGAAAGTATGAAAGGGAATCAGTAGGACCATTGCTGACTTTCACATACAGAATATCTCAGTCCTGGTAAATGCACTGCTGCCTTTTTCAATGCCTTGTCTGAAGCCATGCGGGCCAGCTACCCCAACAGGTGTGGGTGTTCCCACTCTCAGTCATTTGAGGACAAGGAATGAGGCAGACCGTGGAGTCGCAGAGCAAAGGTCTATCTTTCTTAAACTATCTCTATCCCTATCTCCATTGCTCCTTCTCCTATATTCACACACACACACACACACACACACACACACAGATACACATACACTCCCACCACACAAGAGTTCTTGGGGCCAGTGCTCCAGAGTGTGGAGATGCCTGGAGATTTCCTTTGGTGGATGGTGAGCTGGCCTTTGCCATATTGGATATTCTTAAAATAATGCCTTCTCATGGTAGTTGCACTTTTTCATCCCTAAATCTGGAGTATATTTTTGTTAATTTGTACAATTAAGGGAGGCATCAGTGTCCATGCTTGGAGAGAACCTGGCAGGTCAGGATGGTATTCTGGAGAAACTGGTTATCACATGACAGCTGTGACCCACTGGACTCCAACAGTGGTGACAAAGGGCCTGATTCAGTGCAACATGTAATAGGTCCATGGTGGGGAACCCCATGGAAGAGTGGGTTTCTTGCAGCCTGTGGAATGTTGGTTCATACTTTTTGTAATTTGGCTCTTAAAGGAAACAGGCATAATTATTATTTTTGAATTCCAAGTTTATGTGGTCAGAGGACTTATTGGTGCTAATTCACTTCTTACTTCAGCATCCATTCCACAAATAATTATTAGTTGTTCACTACAAGCTGGGACAAGGCTAGGCACGTAGACACAATGATGACTAATAGAGTCTCTGCCTTTAAGAAAAAACTCCAGATTAGGAGGAGTATGACTGCTGAATCATTATATTGATATTTCCTTTTAGTCTCTAGTGTATTTGAACAGTGAGAAGGAAATACCTGAAATTATGGAAATGTAACCCAAACCATATTTTGAAATTTACTCTATAACTACTTGTTAAACTGTATTTTGAAATCTAGATTTCTGCATATAGGTTGTATTTCACAATAAAAAATGTTTAAAAAAGCAATGTTGGAAATAAAAAAACATTTAAAAGGGAAGGTAAGAAAACGAGACTGAGGGAGTCACTTATAATAATTATTAAGATGAAGTAATGAAAATGTAAATATGTCAGTCTTTAGTCAAAAAGCAAGTCTAGTATCAGCCCCTCAAGAACAAAAGTACACTAATGGGTTTCAAATAAGAGGCAAGAGTTAGTAATCACAAACACTTTCATTAGCAATTAAATAAATTCAGGTTAAAAACAACAAAGAGGTAATAATTCACATTTATTAAATATAAAAGTATAAGAAACATAAAACTACAAATGAGGCTATGGAAAATGAGCACTTAGGTATGGCTATTGTCAGTATAAATTTATTCAATACGATAATTTTTAAAAAGCGATTTAACATTAAATATTAAGGGCATTCAGATACAAATGCCCTCTCCTGAGAACTGATCATAAGACAAAATTCACTGCTGACAGCTATCACTCATAAAGCTTACTCGTGCCAGGCACTATTCTAACTGCTTCATTTAAACTTCCCCAAAGGCAGAGTACATGCTCTTACTGCCCCAGTCCTACAGATGAGGGGCAAACGTGCTCCACAAAGTTTAAATCCATCACTTACAGTCACAGGTTTGCAGTGGCAGAGCTGGGATTTGAAAGCAGATGGTGTGGCTCGAGTCCTGGCCAGTAACAATCGGTGCGCCGCTTCAACAGAAGCAAAAGCTCCATTGTGAAGACGTTTATGGCATCATTCATGATGCTCAAAAAATGGGAGGAAGACTGCACGTTCCACAGAAGGGAAATGGGTAAATATACTGTGATGTATTCATTCAATAGATAATCATTCAACCAGAATTCTTCAGAACTTTTGTTTTTCCATGGTGCGATGACATGGGCCACAGACCTCATGGAAGCGTGACTTGCATTATCCCTGTTTTACAGATGAGAACACAGAAGCTTGGAGAAGTTGTGTGACTTGCTCCAGGTCACACAGTTTCTAAGTGGAGAAGTCAGGATTTAAACTCAGGTCCATCTGAATCCAGAGATCAAGTGCTTAATCATACTTATAAAAGCCTTCTGTTTCCTTGTCTTCTCCAAAAATATATTTGGGGGTTCTTTTTTTAAAACTTAGATCTATGATGAACTTCTAACTCTGTGGTTACAAGTAACAAGTTGTCTTTAAAATGAAGAGGGTACCATAGGTTAAAAGAAGAAGTGGCTTATAATATTGAATATAAAAAAGCTAAGTTGGGGAAAGTTCTTTGAAGAGATAATCAGATAAGATAGCAGAGAAAAACAAGTAAGGGGATGTAAAAACAGAATACCCTCTCAAAAAATTTACATATATTAATATGTTTTCTGAAAGGGTTACTGTATACAGTAAGGGCTAATGCCAGGAGGGAGTAAAAATAAATGATCTAAATATGTATTGATTTCAACCGCAGCTTTTCTTCCAGAAAAATACCCTTTTTATTCTACTAACTCAACCATGCACAGTATGGAATTACCAAGACTTTGCCATGTAATTCATGGCAACCTTTCCAGAGTGGTGAACTGTACCATTTTGACAGTGTTCTACCATGCTTTCCCATGAGTAGTTCCCCCCATTTTTCTTTCTCCTTTTATCTTATTCATGAATTTGAGAATAAAACGTTCTTACAACTTAGGAAGAGTCCTTATTCTGAAGCCATGGTAACTAGAACTGGTTTTAGACCTGTTCTGTCGATTAACAGCTCACCTCAGTAAGCATGCTTTTATAAGCCAGGTGATCAATGTTAGTCCCTCATTTCTGAAAGTCCCCAGTAAACATGCCTCTGAGTGGTACCCAAACAACAGCAGTACACATGAGTAACCATGCTTCTACAGATGGTGTTATCCTACCCAGACCCTGAGAGTCCTCCAATTCCAGACCTCCATGCTTCTCTCAAACCCTACCTAAGATCAGCCGTTCATTCTGCTGGAAGAGTCTGTACTTGACCCAAATAGTTCTCTCTCACTACAGCAAGCAATGTAGCTTTGTCTTTGCATTTCAGATATCGAATGATGGTTTCAATTTTGGAAGTTCCACCGTGATCCATTTGAAGACTTTCATTTGGCAACATTCAGAGCACCCTGGGGCCAGCAGGCACTGTCCCTGCACACCTTGTGTGACAGCGTCATTTACATTGCAGATATGCTGCTGCCAGGTTAGTCAGTCTCAATAGCAATCGAGCTCAGAACAGTTTTGAGTTCTTCTTGCTGAATTTGTTTTGTTATCCTAGGATTTGTAATCAAATAGGTCTTGTTTAGGCCTACGTCTTTGTAAAAGTAATCAGACCTTTTGTTTTAGAGGTGCGCCATTTAGTAAATAATTACACCTGAGTCTTTGTATAATGTCATAAGACCTCTGGTTTTAGAGGGATGCCATTTGATACGTGTATTTGCCATGATCTGCTTATTCTCCTCGGCTTTCTTTGCTTTTGTTGCCATTTGTCTACACGTAAAAGTCTTGTTTCATGTGTTTTGTTTTGTTCTCTAGATTGTTTTGTATCTATTGAATGCATGAGAGAATTCCATAGGGAATCTATGGAAGCATAAGCACAGAAGCACAGAAGGAAATCTATAGAGGTTGAATTAAAACTGGTGTAAAGGCTATAGTTAAGGATTTTCCTAACCTTCAGGAAGAAAGGCAGAAATTTGTTGCAGAACTCAGTATTTTGCTTGCACTAATTTCTTCTACTACTGATCTGTACCAACTAGTTCGGCTTTACTCTTGGCCCCTTATAAAGGGAAAAATACTTTTAAATGCTTAATAAGCAGAAAGAGTGGAAAGAAAAGATTTAAATCACTGAGCTATGTAATATTTTTGAATTTCCTTAAGTGAGCAATACAAATAACAAAATTCACCACAATTAAGGCAATTTCAGAAACTTTTCTTTTAAGGAAAATTGAAAAGGTTCAAATCGTTAACAAAATAAAGATGAAAAGTAGACCAGGATATATTTAAGGAGCTAGAATAGACCTACAACTAAAGTAGAGAGCCTCATTTTCTCTTTTTGTTAATGGGATCAAACATGAATTAGAAAATTTAATAAAATAGAGATTAAATTGTAAAATGGCCAATTTGGAAAATATTTAATATGTTACCAGACATTTTGAGAGCATAAGACTGATACAATATCTGGTTCTCCAGATAAAACTATCAAAATGTCTCTGCTCTCTAAAAATTTGAGAGCCTATAGATAAGGATAACTGGATATTATAAGTACACTGGCCATTGAAATGACCCACGTCCAATATTGGGCAAAAAACAGAAGGACAAGTGTCAAAAATGAGTCCACTCATGCTGCTCCAAGGGAGACATTAGTTGCCCAAACTTCCTTTTCCTTCTCTAAACTCCCAAAGGGACCAATACATCTTCCTTGTTGCTATGGAAGCCACTCAATCTACTATTAATCTCTCTACTATAGATCATCAAATCCCTCAGAATAATATTTTAAAGTTGTTAGAGAAGCAAGAAAAGACTTTTATTAAGAAAAGAAGAGGAAATTTTATCTTTAAGTAAAAAAGACTGGTTGTACCAGGTTATAGAAGAAGATAGTAAAATGCAAATCTTTGAGGGTCAAATAGATTATGGGGGATCTTGAGGAAAATTAACCTTTATTTTTCTTGTTTACTGCAAACACTCAAATAATGAGAATGTCTAAAAATTCTAAATCCTTTTCTAAATCCTAACCTGTAAGAGATACTCCAGGGTCATTATCAGAAGGACACTCCTTTCTTCTGTTACACGGCTCCTGCAAATGTAGCAGGTAGAGATTTACCTTGCAAATGAACTGGCTGATAAAAGCACTGCAAAAGGATTACTTTTAAAACTCCCAGAAATTCTCTAATGTACAATAAGCATGTAGCTGATATTGCTACTAATATACTTACACTATATAGGATTCAAAAAACAATTGATTAAATAGCTGAATCTCTGCAGGCAAAAGACTCCATGGCCCCAGGCAGATTACCTACAGAAGAACCCATAAAATTCGACACTGATTCTTTCTAGATTATGGAGACTTTTCTTTGTGAACAAACGTTAAAAAGTTGGGCATGCTCCCGAGGTCATAACTCAACAGTGTGGCACACACTGACAACCTACTACCTATTAGCCTGTCTCGAGGGGTGTGAGGGGGCTCAGTGGTAGAATTCTCACCTGCCAGACAGGAGACGGGGTTCAATTCCCGGCCCCTGCACTTCCCAAACAAGCAAGCAAGCAAGCAAACACACAAACAAACAAATTCAACATATGGTGCTGCAATAACGCGATACCCACATGGAAAAAAGAATGAAATGTGACCCCGCCATACAGCATACACATACACACACACACACAAGTCTATTTCTTGATTCAATAGCAAAATTTAGCTGCTTTGCCTCAGAACAATTAGAGGCCTCGAATTAGTCAAAACATGTTCAGCTCTTGTACTGTGATCACCTTTAAATCCAATGTTATATGTAGTAACTCATTATTGCTGAAAAAAACACCCAGGATTTTTATATTAGTCAATTAACTAATTATAAAACATTATACTTTCTTCTCATATCACCACCCCCTTGAAACACTCCTATTTCAGCTACTCTATTAATCTTGTCCAATAGGGGAGAATGATAATCTTCCCGTATGTGCTGCTGTAATTCAAGAAATGCCCATGACCAGCACGGAATTTTGGACACTCCAGTAACAAATGCTGACAATACTATTTGTTGATGGGTCTTATTAAAAACAAACAAGACCAGGCTATTACACAATATGTAGTCCATTCTCTCTTGTAAAACACAATCATTTAGAAATGACTAAACAATGGTCTTTTCCAGGACCTTTCAAATTACTAACACAAAGGAATAAATATATAAGCTAATAGGGCAGGCCATGATGGCTCAGCAGGCAGAGTCCTCACCTGCCATGCTGGAGACCTGAGTTCAATTCCCAGTGCCTGCCCATGCAAAAAAATAAATAAATAAATAAAATAATAGCTGGTATGCTTTTAAGATAATTCACTTATTTCAACTGCTGTAAAAAATAGGCTTTTAAAAACCTAGGTACTCTGTGAAAATAAACAACAAATACATTAACTGCTTGATGCCTTGATGCTATCTGAAATAATTTCTTTATAAAGACAGAGGCACAGTAAAAGAGGTACCATGAAGCTAGTATACTGTGGTGTAGATACTATAGAAATCCTTTAGAAATACTATTGAAATATCTTAACAGAATAAAAGGTCATAAAAGACATAGTGACTCCTGCCCTGCATGGGCTCCGTTGTCCAGTCTGGGGGAGGTTAACTGCCTTCTGTGAGCCGCTCTCTCGAGGGGCCCAGGTAGCCCTGGGACATTGTGCCAGCGCGAATCAGGAGCTGTGGCTTCCAGTGGGCAGCCTCTTACTGACACGGCACTCAAGTCTTCAGAGACCTGCAGCCCTGGCCAACTGTGCACTGCGAACTCATAGAGACACCAAAGCAGAACCACGTGGAAAAGCTTGGAAAAGCTGCTTCCAGATGACTGAGCCTCAGAAACAATGTGAGATAATAACTATTGTCGTTCTCAAGCTTCCAGATGTGAAACAAATTGTTATAGAACAAGAAATAACTAATAAAATTCCCCAACATCCTCAGTGGACAATATCTCCTTTCAAAAAGTACAAAAGTGTAAAACTCTTTTATGGGGAAAGAATCCTGAGAATGATCATCCAATCGATAGGAGTTAAACTACTACTAGAGAAATTCATTAAATGCTGTTTCCTTACTTTGGCTAACATAGTACATAATACAGCTCAGGCCATAACACAGCTTGTTTGAGTTCCTCACATCAAGGAGTTACAGATGTGCTTTTGGCAACCATTGCTCACATTTCCTGTCATCCCTTAATACTGCAGGCGAGGCGGAAGAGCCTCTATCCAAACTGAGAGAAAAGGCAACCTGACTATCTAAAATGCTCAGGGAATCTCTGAGACTTATCTCATGACCATGCCCTTGAAATTTGGAGTCAAGTTCTGAAATAAATGCCTTTCAGTCCCTTCCAGTTATACTTGTTTGTCTCGCTGTTCTTCAATGTTTGTTGTGCAAAGTCTTATCTGCTTTTTGCAGCCATTATCCTGAAAAACAATTTGACAAATGTTTCAAAGACAAAAGCAGAATAAAATTATGTTGCCAGATATGCAAACTGAAAATGAGTTGTCCGCAGAGGAAGCCTTGTCTTCGAGGAGAGTTGGAGTGGGGAGGATCTGGCCAAGCTCATGGGCTCTCCTGCAGTTTTGACTGAATGAGGACCAAAAGGGAAGCCTGAAAATTTTAAGTCTCACAAACTTAGGAAAAGGATGATTTTTTTTTCTGTAGCAATGGCAACAAGTAGTCGTAAGAACCAGTTTTCAACCCCTGTAGTGGGCCAAGAATTATTTGCTTCACTAAGCCCTTGGCTTCTGAAAGTCAGCCTATGAGGGACAGACTCAGTCCAATAAACACGCCTCCAAGTGCCACCCGGTCCACAGCAGTCACACCTGAGTGACCATGCTCCCACAGGTGAGGTCAACCCACCGACACCCTCCGAAGTCTGTCAGTCCCTCAGACGCCATGCTGCCCCCCAAACAAAGCCCCTCCATGAGGTCAGCAGTTTGCTGTCCCTGGGGAGACTGCCGGACCAGTGCAGCCCTTGCTTGCTGGGGTACACGTAAATTCAGCTCTGCCTTTTTATTTTAGATACTGAGTAGTTGTCTCATCATTCTTTGATAAACTCCCTGTTGTTTTTAACCTTTTCTCCATTTGAGAATACTAATGTTGATGGAAATGAAGATGGTGATTTTAAACTCCACCAAAGAGAACGTGCGCCGTGCTCTGTGCTAAAGGCTGTCAGTGCGTTATCTCAGTGACGAGTCCTGCCAGTGGTATCTGGCTGCTGGAAATAGACCGGCACTTTTTAGTTTGTCAGGGACAGTCGGACCCGCCAATGTCATTAGCCCTCGCTTATTCAGCATGCCAGTCATGTGCTCGTTTGACTTCAAATCCACACCTCAATTTCCCCCTGCACTGCTGGATGTCGCCGGGCGGCCTCCCACACGCTGTGTTCCCTGGGCTCCCGCCAGCTGGCTCCCTGCTCAATTCGCTAATGGGAATTGGTGGTGAGAGTCGAGAGCAGGAAGGGAGAAGGAGAGAGGCATGGGATTTCTCCTTTCTCTGCTTCCGGTGCTACCTCTGGCCATAGCTATATAGTCTCCATTTCTCCAGCCCTTTGGCATACACCTTCATTTTTTTTGGTGGTGGAGGCCTAAAGCTGCTGATGGCTGTACCATCTCACTGTCCTGGTTTGATGAGCAGCTTTTGCAACACCCACAGTACGTTCCTGTGTGTGAAACACTTCGAGTGTTTCTGATGTTCTGGACCCTGGTGGATACAATTAGCAGGTGGTAGAAGTCACACCAGGGACAGTGAGGTGATTTGAGATTTAGTCCCAAATCTGCCTCTAAATCATTTGTGACCTGGAAACAATCAGTTTGGTGCCTCAATTTCTCCATCTATATTAAGGAATTGCTGATCTTTAAGGGTCCTTTCCCTACCCAGTCCTCCGCCAGTTAGATTTTTCTATAAAGCAAAAATAGGTAGAATATTTTCAAGAGTTACAGCCTTTCCCTCCCATCATGTAACAGTGTTTAGAGATTGTTTTAAAGGCCTCTGTTAACATCTAGAAATTTAGCTGTCCTAACCTAAATATACAAAAACAGCCTTTTTCATAAACGGCAAACTACATAATTTGTGACGCCAAACTACAAAATGAAAATGCAAAGTTCCTTGTTAAAAAAGCAGGGGGAATATGCTATTTTTTACTTATAAAATGTAATATGGGGAATAGTGAGACATAAGTAGCAACATAACTTACAAAATGCAAACCAAATTTTTAGTGTCATAATTTTATGTAATACAATAAATAGTACTTTATTAATGTTATATAATAAGATATTTCTGGCTTGCTTTTCTGCAAATTCATTTAGTGGGTCATCAAAATTTATACGTTAATAACTTTATTTTCAATTGATACAATTGAAAGGCATATTAGTTGTTCTTTGGAAATGCAAGATTGCAAATAATTTTTGATAATTTTAAATTTTTACAAGGATCTTTTTACTGATGCAATTGTTTTTGGAGCTGTTAAGAATATTTTATGAGCTATGACAACATTGGATTAAATTGTATCTTCAAATATAAGAAAAAAATAATTTTAAACTTGTATTCCTCATTAATAATTGATTCAACTGAAGTTTCATATGACAGTAGTGTACTTTGTTGTCATATGCCACAACTCTTAAGTTTAATTTCTATTTCTAAGCCTGTGGATATTTGCTTTATAGTGTTGAAGTAGTTTTCAAACCTGAGATTTTAAACTCTTTGAAGATCCTGATATGCTTCATTGCATTGTCTATGTGTACACTTCTTGCAATAATTTACTGTAATAATTTTTTTTTGCGTGGGCAGGCACTGGGAATTGAACCTGGGTCTCTGGCATGACAGGTGAGAACTCTGCCACTGAGCCACCATGGCCTGCCCTATGGCAATAATTTTTGCAGTAATAATTTACTGGCAAACTTTACTGCCTGTCTTCTTCCAGTGCCTGTCTGACCACAGGCCAGACGAGAATTTATGACAAAACCACCGGGACAGGCTCCAGGGGCTGCAGGCAGCCAGCGCCCCACCATGCGTCCCAGCCCTCCTGCAAGTACAGTCCCCCTTTTCTTCCAGGGCTGCACCCACTGCTACCGTTGCCCCTTTTGCCTGGCAGTGTTCTGGGCTGCCCAAGGCATGTCTGTGTGTTCCAGACTGCGGACCTGTCCTTGGGACCTGTGGGGGTGCTGCCATTTGGCATAGCTCTGCTGTTCACATGCATCTTCCTTGTCCCAGGGGACTGCACTCACCAATCTCAAGTTCAAAGATAAAACTGTTAAGAATTTCAAGATGGCAGCCACAGAACACTGAGCTAAGCATGGGGGCTTTCTGAGAGCGGACAAGTTGGGCCGAGGAAGCCCCGTCTATGAATTCTCTCTAGTGGTACAATTAAATAAGGAAGGTATAGGCTTATGTTTGAATTATTTCCTTATAGTCTATGTCTCTTCTTGCCTTTCTCTCCTCCTTTAAAGTATCATCAAGTATCATAAAGGTTCCCCTTCTTAGGGGTTGATTTTGGAGGAAACATTTTGTCTGTGGAACTGAATATCATTATTTTACTGAAGTGTGCCATCTACTGAACCCTACTGACCTACCCCGCCAACTTCTCCCAGCCACTCTTCTCAATCCCAACACTTTTAGTATTATGGCCATCTAATCTTTCTTTCTCTGACTCTTTGATTTTCTTTTATATTGACTTTTGTAGATTGATTCTTATAGATTCAAGAGCTAAGAATTACAGACTGGTAAAACCCAGAAGAAAATTTCCATTCTGGTGGAACCCAGAGACAAAGGCTGGCCAGGCTAATATAATCTTTTTTCTGTGTCTGTGGTCTTGAGAGATGAGAAGAATACCAGAGAAGAGGAGCCAGAGTTTATAACCTTCTTTATGGAATTATATAAGAAATTTTTACACTCTCAAATGTGAGGTGTCTCGGTAGCTGAGACTCACTGGCACCACCAGGTCTAAAGCCAAGGAGCTGGGACACAGATAGAGACACAGATGCCAATCAAAAGTCTTAGCAGTGCCAATGGGTCCGTGGGAATGAGCATGATAGTTTTCAAGATGTAACAACAACAGAATTAGTATTATAGGTGACTGAGAATCTTCCAGAAGTGATGTTGTATGCAGACTGGTGTATTGGGAGCAAACATATCCAATGGTACATTTTTGGACAGGAAGTTGAAACAAATGACTTTTTCTACCCTAAATGTGTACTTCTTCCAGGCTATCGTGTCCTTTACCTTGAGATAGCTGACCATCTTGTGGAAAGTGGAATTTACCTACATGCATGCCTGTCATCTCTTGTAGTTCTTGAGGCTTCTACATGATTCATGCACTGCTAAAACTCTGTAGGTGTGAAATATGAAATATTTTTTTGCACTGATGCATTTTAAAACTTTTTTGTTGTGAAAAATTTCAAAAATACAATAGTAGAGAGAATAGTAAAATGAACCCTCCTCATCTACCCAGCTTCAAGAATTATCATGACTATTCCAGACCCTACTTCTCTCATTCCTAGATTATTTTGAAACAAATCCCAAATACCATATCTTTTTATCCAAACATTTCATTATGTGTCTTTAAAATATTAGGTAATATTATCTCACCTAAAAATTAGTCTTAGAATATAAATATAAATCTTAGGATATAAAATAGTTACTATTTACATTTCTTTAGTTATTTCACATATTTTTTTAGAGTTTATTTGAATCACAACCCAAATAAGGTCCACACACTGCTATTAATTGGTATGCACCTTAAGTCTTTTTTAAATATATAATCTTCTCCCCTTTTTTTCATTCAAGAAACTGGGTTTTTTATCCATAAGAATTATCCATGGTCTGGATTTTGCTGCACACAGAAGTATTGTTTAACATATTCTGCTAGTCCCTGTATTTCTGTAATCCTACACTTAAACACTGAGACTTAAGCTATTCATGTTTGATTATTTGATGTGCAGCTTCTTCTTAGGTGGGTTCATGTACTTAGATCTGGAGACAGTAATGTCTCTCTTTTTTAGTGATATTAGCAGCAATAGATAATATTTTCTCAGAACCATTATTTCATGAGGGTTTGCAGGTTGGTTATATTTAAATTATACATTCCTCCTTTATTAGCTGGACTAGTTCTATAAAGAGAAGCTTCTACATATAAAAATAGATTTCTGTAGTCTGAGGTTTAAATGCATAAAAAGGCAAAACATATGCCTGATTCATTTGCTTTATTTTCCAGCTTTCCAAATAATGAATTGTTTCTCCAGCATCCTCCAAATGTGACCAATAAGAGTGGTATTTTATTTTTTAGTACCATTATAAATTTTTGGATTTAAACTCAGTTCATGTGTTTCAATCCTTACTAATTCTGAAAATTGTCCCATCTTTGGCCAGTGGGAGCACCTTCAAGTTGGCTCATGGGTCCTTTTACTAGGATCCCATTAATGTTTCATAGTTTCCTTTATTTTTGGTATGATGTGATATTCCATCTTCATCTTTTCCATTTTCTGCTCCAGACCTGGAATAAGATGTTTCTCTAAGGAGCCCTGGTTTTACATAGTGAAATGGTATCTTTGAATGGCAATCAGGTTTCTAGGCTTTTTCAGTGGACAGAGCTAGGAAATACTTAAAAAAAATTTTTTTGAATCCATGGTAAATTCATACTGATACTTCCAATTCAAACTCAGGAATTCAGGGCTCTTAATTAACATTACCGATCTTACATCAACTGTATCTCCTTTTGTAACTGGAGCTCTGCTGGCACAGAGCCCACCTCCACTGCAGGCTTGGAGTCTCTCTGGGGGAAAGAATTCAAGGACAAGAAAGCAAGGAGCACTAAGCAGTGAAGTTTACTGAAAGGTTAGTACACCCTAGAGAAACTAGCCAGGATGTGCTGAAGGGCGAGGCATGCCCTGAGTGGCCTGGAAAGCTTGTTTTATAGGGAGGTTTTGCTAACAGTGATTTTCCATTTCCACCGTTGGTCACCAGGTGTCTTTGTTTCAGGAAGAGATAACTATCAGTGCTTGTGGCCTCTTGTCACTCTATGTAGTTTAACACCCTTTATAGCCTCAGGCTTTCTGTTATTAACTAGGAGTTCATTTGGAGCCCATGATTTTACGGGCTTTATGGTTTGGGGGGTTTGTGGTTTCAAGATAAATTCTTGTTCTAGGGAGTTTGTAGTTGTACATGACCTCCTACAAAACTGGACCCAGCCTCGATGCCCTGTTCTGTCCTGCCTCACTCTCTCCCACAGCAAAATCGGATGGTTTTCAATTATATCAACAGAATTACTCATTTGCTTTGTCCCATGACCAACACCCAGCAGTCTCAAAATAACAATATCAACACTATGCCAACAATAAGACTGAAGACAATTTATGATTATTTATATAGTTCTTTTTTTGTCATTAGGAGCTATCCTATTAGGGTTGTACAGACAAAATATTATATTACAAAGTCATTTGAAATAAATTGTGATTCATTTCAAAATTTTGTTTTTGCTTCATAGGAGTTAATCTTTAAATTCAATTTAAACAACTACATAAAATATTTTTTACTTGGCTTTAAAGACAAATATACAAAACAAAAATATATTCAGACTAGTGTAACTCATGTCCCTGCACCTACTCTACTCTTTCCCTTTCCCATAGATGATTTTAAAAAATTTACTTGGGAGCCTATCATTTCATTATTTTTAGTTTTCTCTTTTATCTGGTTATTCAAACTCAGGAATACAGGGTTTTATTTAATATCACTAGTCTTATATCTCTGTGTTTTTAAATATATGTTGGGTATAATTGATCAGGGTCATTAGCAAACTATTTAAGTACTGTGACAGCCTGAAGCTTAGCGTCTGGGGCGAGGGGAGGAGGGAGTCTACGGGCTTCTGACAACAATGTCATGATCTGGAGATTAAAGAAAGTCTTCTGATTGCTTCAATAATGAAACCAAATGCTACAAAGATCTGGGAGAATAGTGTGAAAACTGGGATGATAATGAGGAGCAAGGCGGAGTAAAGCTTCCTTTGTTCAGCATTTGCTGAAGACCTACTGCTGATTGGGCTGTGAAGAGTGTTTGGTGGTGTGACCTGGCAAGAACAACTGAGTTTTAGGAAAGGTTGGCTTTGTTAAGCAGGATGCTTGTTTGTGATTACTTGGGTTCTCTGATATTACTCATGATAACAGTACTGATAAAAAAGGCCTGCTGCATTTGGTGAAAAACATTTATACATAAGTCCATTTCCATTCAGCACATTTCAGCCCAAATAGCCAAACTACTTCCTCTCTTCAGGGATGTGGGGATACAGATATGCAAAAAGATCCCCGTGCCTATGAGGAGGGGTGAAGGGAGACAGATATGTTCCCTGAAAATATAATTGTGACAAATAAGCACTATTATGGTAAAATAAAAAAATCATATCAGGGAATGTTTCAGTCCAGCTCTGAAGTTCTATGGTTTCATTTTTAAATAGGTGAAGCTTGGCTAGGATTTCAGCAGATGGAGGGGAGAGAAGAAAGGTCATCCCAGGCACAAAGGGACGTGTGACCAAGTGAGAGCGTAGGTATGTTTGTGGAACTCATTCATTTATGGCTGTTTTCACATGAAGTGATTTTTAAAAACTGATCTTGGGCCAAAACCGCTCGATCTGCTTAGAAATGCCTGATGATTTGACAGAACCAATCAGTATGTTCTAGGTGGAACATTTTTAAACAAGAAGAACATATTTCCTCCCATAGGTTGCATCTTCTGGAGTTAGCAATCGATTTTTAAAAAACAATACCGTCTCGTGAAAAAGACCTCTTTATTCACAAAAATCTGTTACTCTTTTCACAGTCCTAATAGTGGAGGTGGGGTAAAATGTTCTCAGTTGTTCTAAATGGGTATAAAGCACCATCCATTATAGGGGTATTTTTATTCTTGCTGGGTGATTTGTCTGTTTTTGGAGGGAATATGTTCTTGAACACTGTGGTAAGATAAATAGAGGAGACATTACTGCATTTCTTCAATGTTAAGATGCCAATGACTGCAAACTGTATCATTATTTTATGTGCCATTAAGAAAGAAAAAAAAGCTGTCAATTAAACTGTGACAGAAGATGAGATTGCTCCCAATTTCCAGGATGTTAAGACGTGAAAGTAAATGTGCATATAGAATTGATGTTGTAGGGTATTTTTTTTAAGGCCTTCTACCAATCAGGCTCTCCTTCCCATCCTTGACAAACATTATCTCAATTAATTCTAATAAAAATCCAGTGAGCTGGTGTTAGTTACATTCTCTAGACAAACAGAACCAACAGGATATCTGTGTACATATGGAAATATTAAGAGATTTATTATAGCAATTAATTCATTGATGGTGGGGACTGGCAAGTCTGAATTCCGTAAGTCAGGCTGGAAATTGGAAAGTCATTGAAGGTGATGTTGAATTCCCCAGGAGAAGCTGGCTTGCTGAAGTAGAGAGAAATCCTTCTGACTCCTGAAATCCTCAGTTCTCCCTTTAAGTCCCAACTGATTGCATGAGGAGACTCCTCTCACTGCTGAAGGCAATCTCCTTTGTTAATTGTAAATATTAACAGCCATAGATGCAATCAATCCACGACTGATTTAGATCAATTTACAAAATACCCTCAAGTAACCATCATCCCAGTGCTTCCTTGACCAAACAGGTGGACACCATAACCTAGCCAAGCTGTATGAAATTAACACACAGACTTGTTTCCTTTTTGCCCATTTTATGGAGGAAAATGAGGCACAGAGGAGCTAAAAACATTGGTTTAAGATGACAGCTAGTAAGTGGACAAGGTACCTGTGCCTTCCTCTTCTCAAACTTCTGCTCTTAACCTGCAACTCTCTAGTCAATCTGTGTCATGAGAAGTTCTGACTTTCCTGAGTATTTGCAGTAGGTGGCCTGTTTTCCATATTGTGACAAATTTTTAAAAAATTTTTATTAATAAAACCAATCAACATACAATATGAACATTCTTTTATTCATCACATAGTTGTGTATTCATCATCATGATCATTTCTTAGAACATTTGCATCAATTCAGAAAAAGAAATAAAAAGAAAACAGGAAAAAAATTCATCCATACCATACCCCTTAGCCCTCCCATTCATTGATCACTAGCATTTCAATCTACTAAATTTATTTTAACATTTGTTCCTCCTATTATTTGTTTATTTTTAATCCATATTTTTTACTCATCTATCCATAAGGTAGATAAAAGAAGCATCAGACACAAGGTTTTCACAATCACACAGTCACATTGTGAAAGCTGTATCATTATATAATCATCTTCAAGAAACATGGCTACTGGAACACAGCTCTATATTTTCAGGCAGTTCCCTCCAGCCTCTCTGTTATGCCTTAACTAAAAAGGTGATATCTATTTAATGCATAAGAATAACCTCCAGGATAACCTCTCGACTCTGTTTGGAATCTCTCAGCCATGGACACTTTATTTTTGTCTCATTTTGCTCTTCCCCCTTTCAGTCCAGAAGGTTTTCTCAATCCTTTGATGCTGAATCCCAGCTTATTCTAGGATTTCTATCCTACATTGTCAGGAAGGTCCACACCCCTGGGAGTCATGTCCCACGTAGAGGGGGGAGGGTGGTGAGTTTGCTTGTTATGTTGGCTGAGAGAGAGAGGCCACATCTGAGCAACAAAAGAGATTCTCCTGGGGGTGACTGTTAGGCCTAATTTTAAGTAGGCTTAACCTATCCTTTGCAGGGTTAAGTTTCATGTGAACAAACCCCAAGATTGGGGGCTCAGCCTATTGCTTTGAGAATATCAAGAATACTCCACTTGGGAAAGTTGAATTTCCCCCCTTTCTCACCATTGCAAGGGGACTTTGCAAATACTTTTTTATTCACTGTTCAAATCCTTCTGGGATTTATCGAGGCATCACTCTGGACAAACCTACAAAATCTCATGCCCTACTCAAGGTTCCATGTACTTATGGCATTCAATTACGCTGTCCATATAAGTTATATTAGGAAATGCACTAGTGTGACAAATTTTTATAGGTCCCTCCAGTGTGCGGCAAAGTTTCATTCAGCCGCAACCCAAATGGGCTTGACCATGAGGTGCGCTGTACTTGATCATCCTGGAGGATGTAAGGGAAGGGCAGGGTAGGCCTGGGCCCTGAGAAATTAGCTGTTGGCCAGTGAGCAACATCCAAAGGACCGAAGCAAATAATTCAGACCTGACGCAGTCGAGAACTCTTCCCTAAGGGATCCCCTGATGAATGGGGCAGCGTTTGCAGCAAGTCCCTCAGGCCCTGGACGTCTGACTGCTGCCATGTAGCAGCCCGCCCCGGGCAGAGGCTCAGGCCCTGCTCACCACGACTGACCGGGATGGGCCTGTGCGGGCAGGTTTCAGGGGCCGAGGCCACACCAGCAGGGCTGCAGAAGAATCTCATTTCCTTAACTGGTTTATTCTGGGGGTTGTGTTCACTCTTACCCAGGGTTTTCTTCCTGGGTGGGTTTGGTCTCTGTCTGCTCTTTGACACTCGGTTCAACTTACTCTAGACCTCTAGCACAGGTTCTGTCGAATGGATCAGAATTTTTCAGTTCTTATTTTCTGTTTCTTTCCCTGCTTATATAGAACCTTTTTTTTTTTTTGAGGAGGGTCTCCTCAGATGTTACAGACCCCAGTCAGATTTTCCCAGACCAGACTGGCCTCCTCTCAGGAGGGAAGAGTCACCTGTGCTAGTTTTCCCTGAGGATAAGACCCAGCAGGTTGTCAGACTTTCCTATGAAGCCTCTACCCTGTCCTTTTCCTGTCCTGCCCAGCACGTGGTGCTGTGTCTGCCTGCGGTTTCCCATCACTATAAAGTGAGGCAGTACCTTTAACTCCAGCAGACTTTCCCTCTGGGGCGTGGTGGAGACAGAGGAGAGCTTGTAGACTGGCTTTCATTGCTTCAGTTTTCCAGTGCCTGGGGCCTGAATTCCTTGAGGGAGGGGTTCTACCTGAGCTGGGCCCCACCCCCCTTTTCTTGGGGAAGACACACCCTTTAGGGAATTAACCCCTTTCACCTGTCTAGATACTTTGTCTCACACAAACTTTAATTCCACCCTTGCCTGGGACAGTGTTGGAGCCTTAGAGTGCTTCCAGGTCATCTAATGAGCTATTAAGAAGTAAAAAGGAAAAAAAAAGCAATAAAAGCCTTTTGAGACCAGACCTCTGCTCCTCAGGTTTGTCAATCAAGTGCTTAGGTTGGTCTGTGGCTCTGTGTATCTCCAGGCTCTCTGTGCCCCCTTTCCTCGGGCCCCAGCCCTTTTCCAGTATTTTGTGCTGTCCAACGCAAAGAGCCTCTGTTTGTTTATTGTTTGTTTTTATCAGCCCACCTCCTCTCTGCAGGGACATAACCTCCTAGTTCTTTCAGTACTTATTCCAGATTTCTCTGTGCTGGGGGCCTGTTTTCAGAATTTGTTAATTAATTCTGCAATTGGAGCTTGGTTGAGCTAAGCCCTTGCTGCTAGTAAAGTCTGTTTCCTTTCCCCTCGGGGGACCAGGCTGCTGTGCCCATGGGGAAGAGGCGCCAGGAGGTCTCGCAGTTCTGGGTGGGGTCTCAGCCAGTCCGGCTGGTCCAGACTGGTGTGCGCCGTGTGTCTGGTCACTGACGTTCCTCCAGCAGCTGGTGTGTTCCTGGCTATTTACTAGCTGCTCCGGAGGACGAACTAAATCCCACACCTTGTTATGCCTCCATCTTGCTCCTGGTTCTGCTTATTCCTTCTGAGCCCTTCCTTTTGTGCTTGATTCCCACTCAGGCTCTTATTAGTTGTGTGGCCATAGGACAAGTCACTTCACTTCTGATGTCCTCAGTTTCCTTTATAGTAATATAGAAATACTGTCTAATTCATAGATTGGTTGTAAGGATTAATGAATACTAAATCATTAAAAAGTTGTTCTCAATATGAGTTATTTCCTTTTCTGCCCAGCCCCTTTCACTGCCAAAGCCATGCACTACACGCAATTTGTATAGTTAAGGCTTATCTACCATCTTTCCCTTTATCAAACAATAAGATAATAAATTATATTAGGGTTCAAAGTTTTCTAGAAGTTGTCTATTCATTACCATATTGTCTCTGTTGGTTTTTTCAACAATCTAATGAAATAAATGTGAAAACATTAAGTTTTCAAAAAATATTTAATAATATTTAATATAACAAAAAGTTATAGTCTACAATTTCCATTGTGTAGGGGCAAGGAAAAACTGGGCATGTTGATGGGAAAACAGGAGACCTACTTGTCTGAAACAGGAGGGGCATTGGGGAACAGGAGATTGACGACAGTCTGAATCATAACCCAGGTGCTCTGGTACTAAGAATATAATGTGATGTTGAACTTTTAAATTATTGCTTGAGTAATATAAGTAAAAATCCCTTTGTGTACACTTTGGCCAATGTTCTTAAATGCCAAATGGTTCTCACTATCCAAAGGTGGTTATATTGACTTCTAGATAGGAGCTTTAGTTTATTTGTCTAAAATCCCTGAGAGAGTTTTTGAGCAAGGGCTATTGTAGTGTTCAATAGTAGTAGAACACGCTTTAAACAAGACGTCATTATTTGCTTCTAAACTGTTCTCGGCTATTTCCATTCTAAACTACTGAAGCATAGTTATGTACCTAACACAATCTAGTTGAGAATGGTCTCTGAGCGAATGAGATAATCACAGATAAAAACTTTTCCTTGGGGTCGAAATGTGCTTTGTTCTGAGATGGAAAGCCATTTTAGTGAATCTTTTATTAATGTGTTTTTCAAAGCAAATACCTGTCCACTTTTCTCAGGGCAGCTTAGAATATGGTGGTGGTAACCCAATGCAAAAACTTCTGGGTAAGATATTGAGTTTTGTTTAATTATGTAAGTTTAGCATATTAGGAAGTCAATGAAAAAATTTTCTTTAAATCAGGATTTAGACTTTTAAGTGAAAATGATCATGTTGGAGGAGATACAAAAAGTAACAAAAAAGTAACTTTTTGTCCAAGCATTGTCTATTCAAGATTGGGAGGCAAGCTCTAAGTGCAGCAGCAAGGTCATGCAGACTGAGCTTCCTGTCACCTTGAGACGCATGGAGGTCTGGGAGAAGGATATATACCAGCTTGGAGAAACACTGGGTATAGACCAGCTTGGAGAAACACTGGGTATAGACCAGCTTGGAGAAACACTAGATGGACTGGGTCACTGGTGCCCTCCGACACAGGAGGCATTTGAGATGGATTAACCCTCACGAAGGGACATGCCTTCAAGACTCTTGGGGCTGTCCCAGGTGTATCTTTGGGATGAGGGGCAGAATCACGCTGAAGGAAGTGGGTGACCAGGCCCTAGCTCTCCAGGACGGGAAGAAGAACTTTGGATGGGGAGAGTAGGCTCTCGTCCTTTCTTGGGGCCAAATTGGAAATTTGTCTTGGACTGGAATATGGAGATGTCTGAAGATTTCCGTGAATAGGGGCAGAGCTGACCCCGTACCCATAAGAAAAGGACCTGGTGGTAGCTGGACAGAGACAGTCAATTGGTGTGGACTGGGGCTCTTCTAAGCATCTTCAGTCACCATTGTGGGCTACGCTTTTCTGTTCTAATCCCTCAGGGAAGACTGCTGAAAGGGACAGCCCCCTCATACATGCTTGGGCGTTCATATAGAAAGGTCCATGGATGGGGCTGACATGAAACTGGGAAAGCACCCAGCTGGATGTGGCTGGGAGTGAGCAGAAATGCCATACAGAGATAGAGCAGTGATCCAGAGAGACGCTGGCTGGGCTTTGAGAGGATTTGTGGAACATGTATCACTCATCAGGTTTTCACTGCTATCTTGAGGGAGGAGAGCAGAAACTTTCTGCTCTTCCAGGAATGTGAGTCAGGTTTTCATTATTCAGACTTTAAGGTGAAGAAAGCTGAAAGCTGGGGAACTTGGAGAATATCTGAATTGCACATCCTTCAACACTCAGCTCAGGGATCATTTCTTCTGAAAAGCTTCGTCTGCCTCTTGTCAGGGTTCAGGGTCCTTATTAGCGTTCCTTTCACATCTTGGGTACTATTATTTATATGAATGAGTAATAGAAACTAACATTTATTGAAATTCTTTGTTGTACTGAATGGTGAGTCAAGTGCTTTGCCTGGGTGATCTCGTTCAGTTCTTTGTTCATTCCCCTTTTTCAGATGAGGAAACTGAAGCTTAGAGAAGTTAATGTGGAAAGCTCCAGGCTTTCTTGGAGCTAGGGTGTGAGCTAGGGTCTTGTCCCATGCTTGCGGGATTAGACCCTACTCATTTTAGTTCCCCACTTGTCCACTCCCCCCCTCCCTTTTTTAACTGTCGGATCCCTTAGGATAGTGACTGTGTTTTTAATTTGTATCCATATACTTTAGCTTAGGGCTAGGCACATAGAACGTGTTTGGCAAATGTTAATAGAAAAAGATGAACCGAGCCTAAGCAGCAAAATTTTAAGAAACCACACTGAAATACTTCTCACAGTTTATGAAGGAAAAAGATAATATACTGAGCTCTGCTTTGGACACATAATAATCACTCACTAAATTTTAGCTATTATAATCATTATTGAAAGCAAAAATGTATGTAAAAGAACAGTTGCTGGTGCATAGGAATGAGTCATAATACCTATGTTTTTTCAAAATTTCAAGTTTCCTTTACTTTCATTGCACATTTTCATAGAATTTTGAAAGAAGTGAGCATTTCATTTCATGCAGTACGTTGAATATGTAGGAAATAATTGTCTGCTTTGATAGAAATTTACCTTGAAAATGAGCACTGCTTCCTTGAAATATGAATGTAGTTAAGTAGAAAAGCAGGCTGCTGCAAGTTCAGTTTAAACAAATCTGCAGTGTACCAGTGTGAGCATTCAGATGATATTAAATGTAAAAGGATTTCTTATCATATGCTTCTAGCCACCACAAACTGAGGACAAAAGCCACCTGCCAGATTGAGGAATATCATGACTTTGGTATTTTACAAAATTCAGTTTTATTTTTTTGCTTCATAACTCAATTCATTCCCATTATTCTTACTACAAAACTGACTAAGTGTATTTCACTTAAACAGTTTGTAAATAGAAAATTGTACCATGGTACCAATTTATTTGTGGTGCTGGAATATCCTGATGTGGACATCTTTCAGGAGGTAGGTTGAACAAATTATTACATTATTGTTGTTTATTTCCCTTAACTCAGTTGTGTCAGAGTTTATGGGTTGCACGTCCCAATATCCATTTTCCCTCCTCCATAGTAGCAAAACCCGGTATTTATACGGGAGGAATATGCCCAGCTAAGGGACTTAGCCTCCTTTGCAATGAGGTGTGGGGGTAATTATGTGATGAAATTCTGCTCATATGAGTGGAAACGTTGTGAATTATCTCTGGAAAATTACTTTAAAGGGGAGGGAGTAGACTTTTCTTACCCTTCCTCCTTTTTTTTTTGCCTGGAATATGAATACAATGACTGGAGCTCAGCAACTACATTGGGCTATGTGGTGAGTTTGAGACGGAAGTCATGAACGGCAAAGCAGTGATATAGAAAGACCCTGTGTCCCTAACGCTGTGCACCTTCAGACTAGTGTTCAACTGCCACTTCCTGGCTTTCTGCTATGTGAAGGAGATATAAACTTTTATCTTATTCCCACTGTTATTATGGGTCTTTTTGTTAATATGCAACCAAATCCAGTCCTAATAAATAAACCATTATTGGAAGGGAGTAACAGAAACCTTTTGAAGAAAACTTTGCATATATTTTTATCAGCATGTTAAGGTACTTCCATTGTGCAGTATTTTGCTTCTATTCCTATCTACCCGTCTGATCCATTTCCTCCCCTTCAGTAAGCTTTTTGGCATCTCATTAAGGTGTCAGCTATTTTGAGGGTCCTTATTGGTATATTCACATTTTCAGTGTCCCTGTGAGGGTCTTATAATTCCCTCAATTCTCATCTCTCTGTCCTCAGAAATCCTCCTGAGGCGCCAGCATAAAATTGCAGTTCCGTCAATGAACATAGGGATTTCCATTAATTCAGAGGGCAGGCATCTGTGGACACAACTGTTCTGATTTTTTATTGAATGGGATTTTTGGAAGCTCGTTTTGGATAGTGTTTCTATGGTGGCAGATTAACAAACCCTGAGTTGAACAAGGCAGTCTTGGTTTTAATTGAGCATTTGGGAGTCTTGCATGAGAAACAATGAATGGAAAGAACTCCAACCAAGGACCGGAAGCTGGCGCTTTGACTCCCAGCTCTGACACTTACTAGGTGCAAGACCTTGGAAAAGATATATAAAATCCCTGGGCCTCAATTTCCTTATCTGTAAAGTGAATTGCAATGAAGATTAAGCGAGCTAATGTGAGTGTAAAGTTTTTGTTTTTAATTCTAATGCACTTTCAAAACGTAAGGCAGTTTGAGTCAGTGGAAAGAAATCTGGGTCTAGCACTAAGTACATACTTGCTAGCTGTGTGATTTTGGCCAAATTATTTTAATGTCTGTCAGCTCCAGTTTCCTATCTGTAAACTGAAAATGATAATAACATTGCTCTTTTTCTTCCTTTTTTCAAAGTGCAATTTTATTGAGATATATTCACAACCCTATAATCCAATGAAAATATACAATCAGTGGCTCACAGTATCATCATATAGTTGTGCATTCCTCAGGACAATCAATTTTGGAACATTTTCATTACTCCAAGAACAAGAAGTAAAGCATAAAAAAGAGAACCCCCAAATCCCTTACTCCTTATCCCAGCCATTATTATTATTTCTGTCTTTATTTTATTACTCATCTACCCATATGTTGGATAAAGGAAGTGGCAGTCACAAGATTTTACAATCACATGATCACATGGTAAAAATAGCTTTGCTCATACTATTATTTTTCACAACAGGTTGTTGCGAAAACAAACTTGATAAACATTGGTATTATTGTGGTTGTTAGCTGTTATAGCTTCTTTCTCTGGTTAAATGGTCAGCTTTGGTTTACTAACACTTCAGGTAGATAAGTGGATGGGTGGTTGGACCATACAGTGCAAAGAATTGTCATTAATAGCTTGATATCAACCTAAAGGAGCATATGGACTAGAATACTGCAGACTTAGTGAATATTTTCTTATTAATGCCATGCATGAAGTGAAATGAAGTTTGGTTATTATGTATGATGATAACATAAACTTGGAAAGAATGGAACCATGAATGCAACATAAGGACATGGTGCCATGATGACTGAGGACTTGGCTTTGAATCCCAATATTGATGACTTAGCTTCTGCATCTATAAATGATAACAGCACAAGCAAAAATTCCAGGTAGATGCATTTTATGTGATTATATGTTCTTTACAGTCTCACATAGTTCATGACTTCTCCTGAAAAAGGGTGATGGGCTTGCTTGGTTACCATCTAAATTAGTTTCAATGAGTGGCAATAGCATAAGCATGGCCCACCAGCTTCAAAAGTAATTTCTCTAAAAACTAGGGGGAAGATGAATTATTTCAAATTTTGTGCAGAGTATTTCAAATTCACTGCTTGAGGCTGATGCTCAGGCTCTGTTTCTGTGTTTCTATGAAGTCCTGTGCACAGGACAGGGGATGTAATTCCCCAGTGGCAGCCGGGAGGGTTGCTTGACACAACGCCCCATAGACAAGACTTTGGTCAGTGGGAATGGGAGTCAGGAGGGAACCAACAGGTACTCTCCCTCTCCATGTCTCTCTCTGATGCACTGTCCCGAGCCGTGGCTCTTCCATTTGGCACATCCAGACATGTCCTGCATGGCCAAGGGAAACAGCAGGTCAGCAGTTCAGCCACGCCCGTTTGTGTGGTTGCAGTGGCCAGCCGGGTAGATGCGTGACTTGCATCTGCTTCCCATCCTCCTCAGCCTCTGCTGTCTTCTCCCTCACTCTGGCTGCCTGGGATTGTACCTGCCCATAAAGTCTTGCCTCACACACATTTTTTAGGGAACTCAGGCTAAAGCACTAACTATGGTGGTGAATCGAGCTATGCACTGAGCCTTTGCCCTTTAGGAGCTTATGATTTAGGCGAAGCGACAGATACATGAAGCATGAACACAACACAAAGTATGCATGGTGACAACGTGCAATCTCATTCTTGAGGTCCTCCAAAAACTTGGCTAGCTGTCTCTAGTTCTGATTACTCATTTTTGTGCTCATTGTCTAAAACATCTTGGTTTGCTGAGAATATTGCAGTTGGTCCTCAAGATTTACTCAAGCTCCTCACCTCATGTGGAGGCCAGAATTTTCTCTGCGTTTTCAATAAGATATTTTGAATGTATTCAAGTTTCTGTAGGCATTTTGTAATTGAATATGCACCATTCAGTTTTTCTTTAATAATAGCATTTTATCATAGTTCTCCTAAAATCAAATTACTGTTAGATTGGTTGTTTTTGCTCTCTTTCCAGTCAGAAAATTGAGTGTAATGATGTTGTTTGCCCATACATATTGTCTAGACTAACTTTTTGCCTGCTTTTTAAATTTAATTGAGCAGACCTTGCAGCCCAGCAAACTACCTACCCTCTGCAGTGAGTGTTTGGGACCAAGACAGGAATCGTTCTGAACATTTATCTCAAAATAGGGACAAAGAAGCCACTGAATTTGAAAAGTGCCAGAAATTTCTGACACTTGTCTCTAAAGGGGGAAGATGAAACCTGCTTTGGGTTCAGTTTCTTTGCTTGGGGAGGAATTTTTTGGTGAGCTATCTTGTTCATGTGGATATAAATTAAGTAAATGAGTTATCTGTTGCTTAAGTGATCCCTGAACTTGCAACAACAATGTTAATTTATTATTTCGTAAGGTTTCTGTGGGTCAGGAATTCAGAAGCAGTTTAGCTGCTAGCTCTGTCCTGGGTCTCTGTGAGGGCGCAGTTAAGATGCTGCTGGGACTGCAGTCCTCAAAAGGCTTACGGGGCTGGAGGACTCAGTCCAAGTGCTCCCTCTTGGCTAATAGACAGGTGCTGGTGCCGGCAGGGGCGCAGGTCCTCATGCGTGGACCTCTCCACAGGGACTTTGCGGCATGGTGGCTGGCTCTCCCTGGGAGAAAACAAGCAGGGTGTGGCATGCTTTTCATGACACAGCTTGGAAGGGGCACAATGCCACTTCTCCCTGGCCACACAGACGAGCCCTGACCCCTGCAGATGTGGACACCGAGAGAGCAGTCGTCAGGAGCCATCTTGGAGGATGAGGGCCTCATTAAGTCGTACAGGTTATTTTTTCTGGAAATCTTTCTAGCGGTGGGTAACCCAAATGCAAACACGTCAAACTAGGGTAAGGGGTATTTTATTAAGAATGAAATTCTAAAAGGCTGACGGGATGGGGCTCAGCATGCATTTCTGCAGAGGTTAATTAGATGGGAAGGGATTTTTGTGCCCTGTCTGGAGGAGAGACCAGCCACAAGGTAAGGTGCGGATCTAAGAAAGGAATTCCTATCAGAAGGTCTCACGTGGCTGGGGTAATCCCTAAAGGTTTTTTTTGGTTGAATCCTTCGTCATCCAAAGTTCCTGTAACCCACTCTTTCAGCAGTGTTGCCCACAGAAGTTTCTGAGACTCGTCGCAGTGGGTCTGGCCTCGCCTGTGCGCAGAGCAGCCCATCACGAGCAGTCCCCACGTGCAACCTCGTTCTCCCTCTTCCGTGCCAGTTTCATTGAGTGGATTCTGTAGCCTCCACTTTGCTGATGCCAGCAGTGCCCACCATAGAGCATCAGAGCCTTTGCTGACGGTGCTTCCCCCGAAGCTGCAGACCCTCCAGGAGCTGAAGGAGTGCGTGCCCTTAGGGAGGTGTGGAAGCTGGCCCCCTCCCCGGGCCCCCCTTCGCTCTGAGGCCCTGAAGCTGCACAGCCCGTGCCCGTCTCATCCCTGGGCGTTTCAGGAAAGCAGGCTTTTCTGCCCCTGAGTATTTCTCCGCCAACACAAGGACAAGAAGCAGTTCATAGGCACACTTCAGTCTAAAACCACATCCCAAAAAGAAAACATTTCTCTGAGGGTAATGAAGTTTATAGAAAATCAGCTCCTCCTAAAAATATAGGTCACATTTTCACTTCTCATTCTAAGCATTCATTTTTCCTTTGAGAGGTAGTCTCTAAAATGCTTCCTTTTTCCTAATGACCGGTGCCTTTCTTACCCAAAAACCCATTCTGGTAGGTTTTCCTAGAATCAAGGAGTAAGGCTTCGTAATGCCTACCAAAATGTCTGCTTCTTGCAAATCAAAAGCTCTGTGTATACCTGGAATAAATCTGACCTGGTCATGTGTATGATTGTTTTCATACAGGATTGGATGTAATTTGCTGAGATTTTGTTGAAGACTTTTGTGTTTACGTTCACGATAAATATCGGTCTGCAGTTTTCTTTCCCTTTTGATTTTGTATTGTCTTCATCTAGTTTGGATTTCAGGGAAATATTGGCTTATAACATGAACTGTTATAATTGTCTTTTCTATTTTCTGTGTAAAACTGACATTAATTCATCTTGAAATGTTTGATACAATTCTCCAGTGAAACCATCTGGGCCTGGAGGTTTCTCTTCAGGAGCTATTAAATTATAAATTCGATTTCTTTAATGGTTATAGCACTATTCATGTTATGTATTTTATTTTAGCAGTTTGTTGGTTTGTGGAATTGGTCCCTTTTTACTATGTTTTTAAATTTATGAGCATAAAGTTGGCCACGGTATTCTCTTATCATCCTTTCAATGGCTGCAGAATCTGTAGTGATACATTCCTATGAAGTTTGTGTCTTCTCTCTTTTTATTTTTACCAGTTCAGTCTTGCTAACAGTTTTCCCCCCAAAACTCAGCTTTTTATTTCACTGATTTTTCTCTACGATTTTTCTGTTTTTAATTCCATTGACTTCTGCTCTTTATTATTTTCTTCCTTCTGCTTACTTCTGTTTCTCCACTCTTGATGCAGGAACTTAGATTGGTGATTTGAGACTTTTCCTCTACTACCGTAAGCAATTAAGCACCGTAGATATTCCTCTTAGCATTGTTTAACTATAGCCCACATATTTTGATATGTTGTATTTTCGATTTCATTCTATTCTGTGGCCTTTTACCTTTCCTTTGAGACCCCATCTTCGACACATGGATTATTTAGAAGCCTGTCGTTTTATTCCCAAGGGTTTAGAGGTTGTAGTCTTGCCTTTCTGTTACTGATTCCATTACGGTTAGGAAACATACATGGTATGATTTCAATTTTTTTTAAATTAGTTGGTTTGTTTTATGGCCCCAAGTATTCACTTTGGTGAATGTTCAATGGGCACTTGAAAAAAATGTATATACGTGACTCAGATCCTTTTGGTTAATTTTATTGTTCAAGAATTCTATATTCTTGGTGATTTTCTGTCTGATAGCTTTATCAGTTGCTGAGAAATCAAAAGATCTTAGTCTTGGAAAAAGTTTTTTTTTTTGAAGAACCATGAGTCCTAATAAGATTCAGTCAATGTCCCTATTTCAAGATGGTATGTGCTACCCTCCTTCTAGGGGCTTTCTCTGTAGAATCAGTTGGCAGTCGCTCTCCTTTTGTTGACAACCCCTATTGTTTTTTAGGACTCTTTGCATCTTGATTGCAACTGACTAACCTTCCACTCTGACTTACAGTTCCAAGCTGCCCCTTCCTCCCCATCCATTTACATAGCCTGCTTGTTTCTCCCCAGACTGCCAAATGTCTTCTGAAACAATCAGGTGTCAGAGCTAAGAAAACCTGTCAATACATGATGTGTGACAAAGCACTGAGTTGTGATAAGAATTGATTTCAGTGTTAAAAATTCAAGCTGTTCTCTTCTTCCTTGCTTGACTCTTGCCCGATCCTCTGTATTTTGCCCACTCTCGTGATATTCCTCACGGGGTGCTGCTTACCCAGGCCCCTTCCATGCCATCTGGATAATTCCTGTGGTTGTGCTAAGTGAGCTGTGCCTCGTGCCTCAGCTCCACTGGCTCCTGGGCCTTGGGAACCCCCAGTAGACTCTTTCTCTGTTCCTGTACACACTGCACATATCTCTTGTGGATTCTGCCCCTCAAGCATCTTTCCAGTTTACCCCTTTCTCCCCATCTCTGCTTTCACTGGTTTGGCTCAGGCCCTCATCAAGTTGTTTTTTCAGTGTAGTTTTACTGAGATACATTCACACACCATGCAAACCATCTGAAGTACACAATCACTGGCTTACAGCCTCATTACATAGTTGTGCATACAACCCCATAATCAATTTTAAAAATTTTTTGTTATTCCAGATAAGAAATAAAAATAAAAAAGAAAATCCCAGGTGGTTCCATGGTAGAATGCATGCCTTCTATGTAGGAGACCAGGGTTTGAGTCCCAGACCATGCACCAAAAACAGAAAAGAAAACCCAAATCCTCTCATACCCTTTATCCCCTCTATTGTTGCCCCATAGTGTTTGTGGAGTATGTTTGTTCTTGTTGGTGAAAGAGTATTAAAATAGTACTGTTAACGATCGCCCATAGTTTGGGATAGGTCCATTTTCCCCATAACTCTTCTATTATTAACTCCTTCTAATGCTGTCATATATTAATTCTAACTCATGAAAGAACTTTTTTTATTTTTACAGTTAATCACAGGCATTGTCCACTATAGGACTCTCCAAGTTTCTCATCAAGTCTTTCTTGATCATTCCAATAATCTTCAAAACTGAACTGCTTTAGTTCGTCTTCCATGATACTACTGCTAGAACACTCTTTCTAAACACAAAGGAAATCACTTCTTTTTCCTACTTAGAGTCCTTTTGCAGGTTATCTCTATAGGTGCATGAGTCAAATTCAAGCTGTAAACTGGCCCGCAGAGCTTTGCCTCTTTCTCTCGCATTTTATCCTCCCCTCTCCTGGAGTGTTGGCAGCCCCATGACTCGCAATGGCCTCAAGTTTATGCTCTTCAATGCCTTATGGCTTACAAATGTTATTCTTCCTGCCTTATTTGTCCTCTTTCTCCATTTGCTAAACTTCTCCTGGTCCTTCAAAACCTACGCCAGGTGTCATCTCCTCTAAGATACTTCTCCAGTTTGGGTCACATGTGTCTCCATGTTCCGGAATAGCATCCACATCTCTCTTTCCGTATTTCAGAGATGCAGTGTTGCGTTGTAGTTTCAGCTGCGGTGTCTAGAGCCAGAGTTTGTGGTTTCAAATCCCAGCTTTTTTATGACCAGCTGTGCAACCCCTCACAGGTTTTAGTTTTTATGCCTCAGTTTCTCTGAATGTAAACTGATAATGACACTGTTCTTCTGTGAGTGTCTTGGGCTTTATAGTGAGTTGACATACGTGGAATACTTGGAATAATGCTTAGCTCGTAGTAAACACTCAAGGCATGCCAGCTGTTCTTAATCATTTATTTCCACTTTGTTGTTCCATAGGATTCTGAGTTTTAAAAGAGATGGAACTTGCATTGTATTTTCTCAGCATCTGGTGCAAAGAAGGCATTCGATGTTCTGTGAATGCATAAATGAACTCTAAGTACCCTATGTAATGTATTGTGATACTTAATGACACCTTCCTGTACCCTGGTACTTTCTGACATTAATCATTTATTTTGTTATTCCACAATAAGCTGAGATTTTAAAGGGGTGGACCTAAAGTTGCCTTTCTTTTCTCAACATATAGTGCAAGAAGGCGTTCGGTGCTCTGTGAATGCATGAATGAACAATAAATATCATAAATATCATAAATATTTGAAGTTGTTATGCACCCCAGAAAAGTCATGTTCTTTTAATCTCCTCCTGTGGGTGTAGACCTAGTGTGGGGGGACCTTCTTATTAAGTTATTTTGATTGAGATGTGGCCACCCCTTTCAGGATGGGTCTCGCGCCTCCTGCTGGAATCCTTTGTACGAGGACAAAACATACACGGAAGCTGAGAGATGAGATTCAGAGAACCGCACAGAGAAGTACCCAGAGAGGTTTAGAGAAACAGCAACGGGTGGAGAAGCTAGAAGCTGAAGCCATGAAACCTGGGAGAGAAGGCCTATCCGACACTGGCCATATGCCTTCCCCGTCACAGAGCTGTCCTGGATGCTAGCAGCCTGTCTGTAGAGTCCAAGCATCGTCCTGTTGATACCTGGAGTTGGGCATTTCCAGACTAAGAACTATAAACTGTTAAGTTAATAAATCTGCATCGTAAAAGCCAGCCCATTTCTGGTATATTGCATTCTGGCAGCCTAACAAACTGAAACAAGTATTATTGAATTTAGTGGTACCTTCCTATACCCCAGGAACAAGCTAGCAGTGTGTGGCGCATGTCTTTTAAACAATTATAATAAATGACAGCATATATACTACATAACAGATTACATAATTTATTCATTTCTAAAGCAAGGCTTCTAAATTTAGAGAGGGATAATCCAAGTCTGTTAGAATTTTATTTTTGGATTGATTTGTATAACAATGGCAGCATTGTTCCTTCTTGCTGCCTGACATCTTTTACAATACTGTGTATCACCAGCTTCAAAATTACTACAGAGGCCACACCTTGGCCATGTCGTTGGCTTAATTAAAAATTCTCTTTTCTATCTCCTTTGAATCTCTCACATATTCTTGTATTTTTAGTGTTTTAAAATCACATATGTCCAGTAGACCAATAACAGATAAGCTCTTGCCATCTGCATTATTTGTCTAGAGAAAAGGCCTCTAAATAGAATGAAATTTCATTTTACAGCAGCAAGACGCTCATCAGCCACCATTTCCAGATTAATATGCTTTTATTAAATAAGTATGCAATCATTTTGAGACTGACTGCATTGTTTAGCAGTAAATAATCTTCTGGATGTCTGTAGTAGAATTGGGTTTGGCTATGAATGATAGAAATCCAAAATTGTAGTGGCTTGAACAAGATAAAAGTCTATTTCTCACTCATACAGACAGTTCTGGGCTGAAATGGCAGCTCAGCCATTAGAGACCAAACCCTCTTCAATCTTGCTGCTCCACCATACTTTTTAAGAAAATATTTTTATTGACATATGTTCATACACATGCAGTCCATACATGCTGTATAATCAGTGGCTCACAGTGTCATCACATAGTTGTGCATTTATCACCATGATCATTTTTTAGAACATTTGCATCACTTTAGAAAAAGAAATAAAAAAAAAGAAAAAACTCATACATCCCATACCCCTTATCACTCCCTCTCATTGACCACTAGTATTTCAATCTACTCAACTTATTTTAACCCTTTTCCCCACTATTATTTATTTATTCTGTATCCATATTTTTGTACTCATCTGTTCATACTCTCGATAGAAGGAGCATCAGACAAAAGGTTTTCACAATCACACAGTCACATTGTAGAAGTTATATCATTTTACAATCATCTTCAAGAATCTAGGCTATTGGAACATAGCTCTACAGTTTCAGGCACTTCCCTCCAGTCACTCCAATACACCATAAACTAAAAAGGGATATCTATATAATGCATAAGAGTAACCTCCAGGATAACGTCTCCACTTTGTTTGAAATCTCTCAGCCACTGAAACTTTGTTTTGTCTCATTTCTCTCTTCCCCCTTTCGTTCAAGAAGACTTTCTCAATCCATTGATGCCAGCTCCTGGCTCATCCCACCATTTCTGGTCCACATTGCCAGGGAGATTTACACCCCTGGGAGTCATGTTTCAGGGCAGTGAGTTCACCTGTTGTGTTGGCTGAGAGAGAGAGAGAGAGAGGCCACATCTGAACAACAAAAGTGGTTCTCTGGGGGTGACTCTTAGGCCTAATAAGTTGACTTAGCCTATCCTTTGTAAGAGTAAATCTCACAGGGGTGAACCCCAAGGTCGAAGGCTCAGCCTATTGATTTGGTTGTCCCCACTGCTTGCAAGAATATCAGAAATTCTCCAAATTGGGAAATTTGCTCCACCATTGTTAGTAAGTTTCAACTTCTAGTTTAAGGTAGCTGCTCCAGCTCCAGCCTTCATATCCTCAGTCCAGTTATCAGGAAAGGAAAAAGAGCACCCAGCAGCTATATAAAGACACTTCTTGGAAGTTGCATATACCTTCCCATCAAAACTAGGTCACATGGTCATATCTAGCTGGAGAGAAGGCTTGCAAATGGAGTGTGTACCTTAGGTGGCTGTGTACCCAGCTAAAAACTGGGACTCTTATTTCTGAGAAGGGGGAAATGCATATTAGATGACTAGTACCAGTCTCTATCACTTTATCATTGCCACTTAGCAGTCTCAGGTTACAAAGATCCAAGATGGAAAAATAGAGTTGGTAAAATGACCCTATTGATGCAAAAAAAAAAAAAAAAAAAAATTCACTGAGATAATTTTGACTCTTTCCGATGTGTTAGCTAGTCTTTGGGACTATTTTTAAATTGTAGAGGCATTGTTGATTGTATGAACTGACTCCAAAATATTTTTAAAATATTAATGTTTCAAATAATTTTCTCTTAAAGAACTAATAAAAACAGAGTATTTATATACACACACATTTATATAATCAGACTTGAAACCAATTCCAGAGAATTTTTGTTAAGAATCTTGATCTTATCTTGAAGTTTAAAATTTCTACTTTTAAAGCGTTCAAGACATAAAAGTAGAGAGCATAACATATAGAGAATCCCCTAGGTTTCCTTCGCCCAACTTTAACACCTCAATTAATATTAGAATTTTTAAGTGTGGGAATGGCTAACCTGTTGCCCCAATGGCTGAGTGTGATTTATATTAACTACCCTTATTCCAAATACTTGAAAAGACAACTTTGCCTAGTGTCCTGTGTGTTTCAACCATCACAGCCTTGGAAAACCTGCCTTAGGGCAGACCTTGCCAAAGCAGTGATATTAGACTAGGGGTTGGCAAACCTTTTCTGTAAAGGGCCAGATAATAAATACTTAAGGCCCACATTTGGACCACAGTATTTTTTAACATCCCTTTAAAAATGTAAAAGCTTTCTTAGCTCTTGGGGCCATCCATAAAAAGAGGCAATTACTAGATTTGGCTCACAGGCTTTGATTTCCTGACACTGGTAAATTATTGGTCCCTCTGCCCCAAGCCCCAGCTAAGTGTAGGCTGTGGGCATCCTGCCGAGATCAGCCAGGCCTGAGGGTGACCAGCAGCCTCTGTCTGGGCCCAACTCAAAGTGGACGCATGGAGCCTGCTGGCTCTCGTTCCTGAAATATTGGAAATGAGGCATTTAGAAGTGTGCAACCCCATTAGAAAGAGGGTGGGTCCTAATGAGAGCTGGAGCCTGTGGCCTCCCCCTAGAAGCGCCTCAGCTCCTGTCCTAGAATACAGAATATAGCAATCACCTTTTCTTTAGGAAGCTTACATGATGCATTCCTTGAAAACAGAAGAACCTAAATTACTGTCATCCACTGCTGAAGGAAATATAAATTGGTACAAACACTTTGGAAGACCGTCCAACAGTATCTAGTAAAGGCAGACATGGCCTTATCGATGACCCAGCTTCCTTATTTTTCCTAGAGAAATTCTTGTCTGATATACCAGAAGCTGCGTACAAGAATGTCACAGCAGGTAGCTTAGAAGTCGACAGAGCAGCCCACATGTGCTCGGCTAATCCAGTCAAATCCTGGCTCCTTTCTCTGTACCCCGTTTTCCTCATTTGGGGATGGAGACACTTAATATGCCAGGGTTGTTAGAGGATTAAATCAGTTGATTTATGTGAAGCACTGGCTACATAGCAAGTAGTTTTTAAGTCTTAGCTATTGTTACCTTTCTTTTTGCAGCATTGTTCACTGTTTCAGTAAAAAACAAGACAGAAGATAGGTGAACTGGGAAACAAAATACTATACAGCAGTGAAAAGGATGAGCGAGAGCTACATCTAGCCACAGGTATCAATGTTAGGGGAAGAGGGCAGGCACAGAACATGTGGTAAGATCCTTAAGTAATAAGCAAAACTGAACCCATTATTTAGAGACACATACACAGGCAGCAAAAGTACAAAGAAAAGCAAGAGAATGAGAAAGAAACAGAACTCAGAGTAGTGAATGAGGATATGGGATTGGGATAGCTCTTCAGTTAAATATATAAAGTTCTTTTTTTAGGAGTTGTGTGGTAGGTTCGTGAGTGTTTTTCCTAACATGTTTTAAGTGTAAAAGAATAAACTTCAGTGAACCAAATGTTTAAGATAAAATTTACATGGAAATGTGCTGAGCTTATTGAAAAATTCAGGAAATAAAAATCAAGCCCAAATAAGGTAAAGGCAATAAACGTGCTCTATAGAAAATTCAGTAAGGAACTAAATTGGTTAAGGGAGTTTGCTCTAGAGAATACATTGATGAAAAACTGCTCAGTGCTGGTATACTTCTGATTGCAATATTATCTTCATAAATTTAGAGACAGTGTGACCTGCAGGCCTCAACAGCTGGACCAAATCATTCCGTACACAGTGAAAAATACCTCAAGTGCCTAATAAGCGTGGAGTTTATATAACAAGACGTATACATGTGTAGGAACCACAGGGGTTCTGGGCAGAACCCATCAGATTCCTGGGCAGGAATCTGATGTCAGGAAAACCTAAGTAGTGAAATAGTTCAAAGGTAAAAGAGCAACGGAGTAATTCAGCTCTGGAGATAAAATAGGAAAATATCGGTAAATGCAGCTCTGCTCTGTCGAGTGAGTTCAGTGTAGAGGAGAATGGTAAGGTAGTAGGCTTGGTTTATTTCCCCCGGGATGCAGTGAAGCCAGGGCACAGGGTTCAGGAGCGGACGTATCTGCTGACCGCTTCGCTCCCGAAGGCCACGGCGTGCTTGGCCAGCTTGGCGGGCAGCAGCGTGTACACAGCCTTCTGGATGTCCCCCGGGGTGAGGGTGCAGCGCTTTCGGAAGCCCATCACGCTGCAGGCCTCCGCGGCGATGCGCTCAAAGATGCTGTTGATCAAAGTGTTCATGACGCCCAGGGTGCGGGATGCCATGCCCTGCTGGGGGGCCACTTCCCTGCGGACCCTGTTCACGTACAGCGCGTAGTTCCTGCGGCCTGGGGCCACACTGCCACCCCCAGTCCTTCTGCAGCCCACGCTCACTTGTTCTCTGGAGCATCTGGGCTTTGGGCCGGTGGATCTGGCCATTCTTGATGTTTCTCTGACCGGGTGGCGTGGAGAGAAGGGCTCGGCCTTAGGAGCCACTCTCATTTATAGTGGCGTGTCACAGCCAGAGCGTGGCCCGATTGGACGCAGCCCTCCTGGGCACGTCCCCCAGGAGCAGTGTGTCACAGTGGACAGTGGCCCGATTGGACGCAGCCATGGGCACAACCCCCGGCAGCGGCGTGTCACAGTGGACAGTGGCCCGATTGGACGCAGCCATGGGCACAACCCCCGGCAGCGGCGTGTCACAGTGGACAGTGGCCCGACTGGACGCAGTCATGGGCACGACCCCCGGCAGCGGCGTGTCACAGTGGACAGTGGCCCGATTGGACGCAGCCATGGGCACGTCCCCCCAGCAGCAGTGCTGCTCTGGGGTTAAGGACACATCCTTTCTCTGTGCCAAACAAAAGCTTTCCCAAGAAGACGGAGGGAGGGTTGCAGAAGGATTAGGGCTGCCTTCTGGGTACTGAGGAAGCCTCACTTTTTTCTACTTTGTTTCTTAGCAATTCTCAGGCAGAGTGTACAATATTCTCAGAACGGGACAAAACCTCACCAAATGGGGAGGCTGGTGGCAGTCAAGTAAAGGACATGGTGCCAGAGTCTTTTATGAGGGGTCTCTGTTTCTAAAAGCACTCAAATTCGCTTAAGAAAATAAATAATGAAATAAGCCATTAAAAACCTCAAAATAATTATTTTGTATTAAAAAGAAAGACATGTGGCTAATCTGGTTTTCAAAAAGCATGACCTTTATTCTTAAAATGAAGCCTACATTTTTTTTTCTAGACCCCAAGTCCTTAGGAGAAAGTATGTACAACTGAAGAATAAAACAAAAACTCCAGTATTTTATTGTTTAAATTATGGGATATGATTGTGCTCATTAACCTTTTTATAACTAACATTAGTATCATTCTTGCAAAATGTACAAATTTCATTCTGTAGCCTGCTTTTGACATTCCCTACTTGATGACGCGGTATGCAGTCACTCTTGCCCATGTGTCCTGTCGATGTTCATACTTTAAAAAATCTCCCCTTGCATTCTTAATCCAATTTATCCCTCAGTAAAATATAAAAGAAATAGAAGTGACTATAAGAAACAAAACTCACAAGCGTTTCAAGAATAGAGATGGTAAATTTGGTCATGTGTAATTCCGGAATGCTACCGAATCCCCCCTTCTCCCTACTCGAGAGAGTCACCGAGTGTGCGGTGAGGAAGAACATGGTATGCCTGTGATGACCTTGAACGAGCAGTGACTTCTAGCGACGATGGGTGACGTCTGTGTGGCCGCTTCATTCTAGTGGCAGCCTCAGGCCGCGTCTCACACAGTAGCACAGAAACTGCAGCTCCAGGAATGCTTTGGGGTGACAGAGCCTCAGAAATAATACTTGGTTTAATTTCAGTGTAGCTTAACTTGCTGTCACTTACAAGTGGGAAACGCTTATTCTCTATTCCTCCTGCGTCCGTATTGAAGCCATTAGGGTGAAATTCCTGCCCTCTCCCTCCTCCCGAGACAGCTGCTTACCTGGCTTACAAGTGGGGGAAGCCAGGCCTGCCTATCTCTGCCTCCTCTCCTTGGTGGCCAGCACCATGGGCCTGGGCTGCAGCCTGTCACCAGCTGTCTGCCACCAAGTCGGTCATTCTGCCTTCGTGCTGTGAGGAAGGGAACTGCTGTCCCAATAGTTTGCCAGTAATAAAGAGATGTTCTGATCTCCAAATTTCTGACTCTCACGCCTCTCTCCATTGGTTCTGAGCTTATAGAGGGGAAAAGGGAGGATGTAAAATATTATAGCAGCTAAAAGAGAAGCAGCTGAAGTGATACAGTGTACCAAGCACAAAATAAGAGCCTGGAAAAATACATAAAACCATAAAGCGCAAACAAGGAACCCAGAGGCAAAAATACCGACTGACCGGAAAGCTCAGAAAATGAGTACTGATGCTATAAAATTTCTGGCTACTTTAGGGCTAACCTGCAGCCTCTTTTCAAATGCAGTGAATCATTCTAAAATACGTATGAGTTTACCACGAATGTGGTGGCTTTTCTTTTCCTTCTGGAGACATCGGGATTGAGAGACAGACTCACTTGGCACAGTGCCCTCCAGGAGAGGCCCGCGGGCTCCGTGAGTGCACGGTGCGGCTGCCTGGGCCTGCTGCACCCAAGGGTGGTCGCAGCGACGCCGTCCGTCCTCCCTGTCACCTGTCCCCGTCCTCGCCTCTGAAGGAAGTCGAATGTCTTTCACCGGAGACATGAGCCGTGAGCCAGAGGGGCTGGGCCTTCAAGCTGCTCAAAGGCAGGTTGCACCCCAAAGCCGAGGACTGTGTCTGCACACTGGTGGAGCCCACGAGACGGGGACTCAAACGGTCGGCTCCAGATCAGCGGTGAATCCGCTGAACTTGATAATGCACATAGGTGGTTACATAAGGGGACATCCTTGTTCTCAGGGATATGCATGGCAGTGTGCGGTGCTCAAGGGGCCTGATGCACACCTGCATTCAAGTGCTCAGAGAATGGATGGACAGGCAGGCAGGCAGACACAATGTGTCTGCAAATGTGGCAAAATGTTAAAACTGGTGGATCTGGGTATAAGGGAAATGGAGTTCTCTGAAGGGGTCTGTATTATTTTTGTAACTCTCCTGTAAGTTTGAAAGTATTTCAAAATAAAAAGTTTTTTTTTTTTAAAGAATAACTGTTCCATGCATTTTCCCAAATTCTTGTTTTAATGCTCAACTATACTGTATCTGGGACCTGAGCTGTATGGAGCCCTCCCTTCCATGACAAAGTGCAATGCTGGGGTTAAAACCGCTGTTTCCTTTCCTGATGGTTGAAGATCTTGTAATGACTCAAGGCCATCGCCGAGACTGATGGTGATTGTTACACAATAATGTGACTTAACTGTGCAAGGGCAGCATTGATTCAAAGCAGGGAACATGCACTGACAAGTATGAGGGTACTCGGGGGATACTTTTACAACCACTGTATTAGTTCTCTATTGCTGCGGTAACAAATCACCATGGATCTGGTGGGTCAGATTTATTATCTTACAATTCTGAAGATCAGAAATTGGAAATGAAAATTTTTTTTAAACATAAACTCAGATGTGGCCTCTCTCTCTCTCAGCCGACACAACAAGCAAACTCACTGCCCTCCCCCTCTCTACCTGAGACATGACTCCCAGGGGTGTGGACCTTCCTGACAGCGTGGAACAGAAATCCTAGAATGAGCTGAACTCAGCATCAAGGCATTGAGAAAACCTTCTAGGCCAAAAGGGGGAAGAGAGAAATGAGACAAAATAAAGTGTCAATGGCCGAGAGATTCCCAACAGGGTTAGGAGGTTATCCTGGAGGTTATTCTATGGCATTATATAGATATCACCTTGTTAGTTAAGGTGTAACAGAGAGGCTGGAAGGAAATGCCTAAAAATGTAGAGCTGTGTTCCAGTAGCCATGTTTCTTGAAGATGATTGAATAATGATACATCTTTCACAATGTGACTGTGTGATTGTGAAAACCTTGTGTCTGATGCTCCTTTTATCTACAGTATGGACAGATGAGTAAAATAAATACATTAAAAATAAATTAATAATACAGGGAACAAATGTTAAAATAAATTGAGTAGATTGAAATACTAGTAATCAGTGAGAGGAAGGGGTAAGGGGTATGGTATGTGTGAGTTTTTTCTTTTTTCTTTTTCTTTCTTTTTCTGGAGTAATGCAAATGTTTTGAGAAATGATCATGGTGATGAATATACAACTAGGTGATGATATGGTGAGGCACTGATTGTACACTAAGTATGGAATGTTCATATGTTAAGAATATTCGCATTTGTATGTTGTTTTGTTTTGTCAGTAAAAATATAAAAACAAAACAAAACAAAAACAAAAACAAATGACAAATTTTCTTCAAGGTTACACACAAATTCGCACGTCTGGCAGGCCAACTATAAACTGCAGAACGACAGCCTGTTTCCTGCACAAAAAACATGTCCCTGGGACCTTTTATCAGTTATGAGGCCGTGGCCAGAAGCACCCCCAGAATAACCACAGTAAAGCCACCTTATGATAAAGGCAAGGGAACTTTCTCTCAGATGTTTAGTAGGAAACAGAAAAGACCCAGGATTGAGGGTCACACTGTGAGCCAAACATCTCCTCCTTGCTGGTTGCCCAGGTCTTTTCTCACATTTTAGAGTTTTGAACTACATAGGATAAAAATAAAATAGTTCAGCGAATTTTTCACGACACTAACCTGTTGAAAAAAAATTTTTTTCCAGAAGGAATAAGTTCAATAGTCATGAAAAAGGCTTATTTCTGGAAAGGCCAAAGTGTAAAGTCATTCTCTCCTAGAGAAACCAAATTCCTACAGAATGAATTGATGTTGGACTAGGTGACTTCCTGGACTGGATCTCCTATAGATCTTAAGAATTCTTCCAAGTGTGCATGGAACATCTCCCAGGATAGAATATGCTAGATCATGGAATCAATAAAGAAATAAACTAATAACCACAGTGCAATTATAAAACTAACAGAGTAGGGAAATTCAGAAATGTAGCTGGGTGGCCTTTCCATGCATTAGGAATTCTTGGGCTATTTGCTCATTGAATCTGTGGGAAGCCCCTGAGACATTAGAAAATTGACACAGAAGGATCAAGTCCGTCTCCTGAAGTCAGCACTTATCTAGGTGAAGTGGACATGTGAGGTCCATCAGTCCAACAACCAGCTCTCATACAGGGAAAACCCAGTGATGACTGAAGTTTGGGGGTGCAAGACAAACTGCCTCAACAGTTTTCGTTGCAGTTGATATCCCTTGATGGTTTGTCTCACATTGTTGAAATGAATTTTACTGAGCTAAAATCAAGGTGTTGGCCTGACAACATTCCTTCCTGGAGACCCTAGGGGAGAAGCTGTTTTCTTGCCTTTTCCAGCTTCTGGTGGCCACCTGTATTCCTTGGCTGTTAGCCCCTTTCCGTCTTCAAAGCCAGGGATGGCTGGTCGAGTCTCATGCTGCATCACTCTGGCACTGACCGTCTTGCCTCCCTCCTTCACTTAGAAGGACCCTTGTGCTTATATTGGACTTACCTGAATAATCAAGGAAAATCTCTCTATGGCAAGATCCTGAACTCAGTCATGTGTGCAAAGTCCCTCTGGCCATGTAAGGTAGCGCTTGCAGCTCCCAGGATTTGGGGCACGGTCATCTCTGGAGGGGATTCTTCTGCCTCTGATGGCCACCAGGTACGGAACGAGTGTCAGGCACGTCTGGGTCGCCAGCGAGGAGAAGATGGAGGGGCCGCCTTGCATCCTTACAACATGGCGAGAAGTGGAGGTTTAGGATGCTCCTTCTCTACAGGCTTGCTTTCTTATAGTTGATTTTGTCTAAAAATGGAGAGTTGTTTTAGGTTTTCACTTTCTGTGCTGTTTCTTTATACCTAATAAAAAATATTTCATCCTTTGAAGGCTAGAAGATGACAGCAGAGGGGAGATACTTCTACTCCTTTTTCTTCTTTCCTTGAATTCTCTTTTCTGTCTCTGTGTTCCTGCTGGGTCTTTCTCTTTCACAAGCATTTACTGAATGCCAACCATGCGCCAGGCACTGCATGAGTTATATTGTGGGTACACAGAATGAATAAGCCACGGTTCCTACTCTCAAGAAATTCAGTTTACTGAGGATTCGCACAGACATGAAAATAACTGCTTGCTCCGTGGAGGGAAATAAAGGCCGTGACCGGGACATGCTTAGGGCATGGCGGAGGAAAGTAGGTGGCACCTGGATCACTCGCCTGCCAAGACGAGGAGCTGATGATACAGTTGAAACTTGAAGGACCTAGGAGTTATTCAGGCAGACAAGGGTGACGGTGAGGGTAGAGGATTCCTGGGGTGTGTGAATAAATTCCAGAGAACAACTTGCTTTTTGTTTGTTTTCACATGAGAATGGAAGACCTATGGTCTGGGGGAGGCAATGTGGAGAACCAGCTCATCTTCCCTGGTGGGACTCAGGGGTGGGAGAATGTGCAGTCTCCAGAGAGAGGCCAGGGAAGCACGTCTGCCAGGGGAGAATACAGGACTCTCTTAAGGAAAAGGTTCTCAGCTCTGGCTGCATGTTAAAGTCTGCTGGGGAGATCAAATCAAGCAAGACAACAAAGTGCAACAAAAACCCACACCAGGGCCAGAGCCCAAAGTAACTGAATAAGATTCTGCAGGGGCAAGGTGCAGCCTTTCCATTTTTATCTTCATTCCCCAGGCGCTTTTACTATGCAGCCAAGGATGAGAATCGCTGAGTTGAGAAGATAGAACAGCACTTTTCAAAGTGTAGGGGATTTTAACATTGCAATGAGTTGAGGGGAGGGGAGTGGTAAGAAAGGGAGTTAGAAGGATAGAGTGACAGGACGTGAGTAGATGGGAGACTGATGAGCCAGAGCTCCCGACAGTCCATTCTGTCCAAGGTGGCTGTGATGCCCATGGTCGCTGTGATGGGCAGAAGATGGCACCTGGAGGGTCACGGAACTCCAGAGAAGAGAGACGTGAAGAGACGCAGACTTTGATGTCAATTTGTTCTGTGCACTGAAGGTTGAGGCCAACATTCTGAAAAATCCTTTCCATGCTTGGCAAGGAAAGACCTGGGAGAACTAGCAGGGCTCGCAGACCCTGGGCAGAGCCAGGCCGGGCCGGGCCTTTTCGCTGGGGAGTCATGTACTCCGGAGACCAGCTTAGCTCCTACTTGTCTTATCGTTTCATATTTAGAGAGAATGAAACAAACATCCTATGTTCTCCTTTGCTGATCTGTTGACAGTTCTCTGGCCAAAATCATTTCTTTTTTACTTTATTCTACTTCCCTATTCTAGATTCCTAAGGTTGACGCTCCTAATCTCACTGGTATCGAGGCCTTTCCACCCAATCACCTGTGTCCTCCTGGGCTAATCTGAAACCGGGGCCATTGTTCCCAAGTGACCCAAGAGGTCGGGTCATGAGATTAGCTGCAGCAGAGTAAGAATGTAATACACGTATGAGCCTTGACAGTAAGTGCAAGATTGTCAACCCCTGAAATTCTTGATTAGTCTGATTCTCTTTAGCAGAAAACAGAAAATATATTGAAATATATGGAGAGAAGCAAAATTTTAGTTTTGCTTTCAGTTCTGGAGCACATATTATAGTAAAACATTAATTAACTAAAAAGCAATCAAACCCCCCTGAATCAATGTTTACTGTTGTGAATTGAGTTTTTCTCTAAGTATAATAAAAAACTGAGTGTCCTCACTAAGCATATAGATGAAGTTTAAGGTTTTCAGCAAAAATAGACCTGATGGGTTCTTTTGCCTCTGGCTTCTTGCTGCATTTGGCTAATGGGAATTTCCAGCAAGTGAGAGGGAAAGAGAGAGAGACTGGGGAGCTTGTTACTCCAGCTCTCTTTCCAGGGGTCCCTTCAGGCTGGTTGTAACTCCCAATAGGCCATCACAGCTCCTGCCAAGGTGGTCCTCTCCACACAGCCCCCTCCTCTGCCCCTTGTGCCCGGAAACGGTAACAGACCCTCGGCGATGGCCACAGCTACCCTATATCCTTGATGGGCCTGCATTCTGCCCACACATGTGTAAATTGTTCCTTTATTAAACCCTCCTCAAATGGCCTGATTAGAGCTTGAGTCTCCTGCTGAGGCCATGACTGTAAAATGGACAAAAACTCATCACCCTCACTGAGCATCTTTAACACTTAACAGGTCTTAATCGAGAACCCAGTAAGTGAGAATCTGCACTGTTCCTTGTAAAAGATACAAGGACACATAGCACATGGTTCCTATCCTCCACCAGTATGATATTTACCTGGAGGGAATAAATCATTAATGTATGAAATATCATGTGAGAATGCATAAACTGAAAGAAAAAATAGCCACGGAGAAGTACATGATTAAAAAATGAATGGAAGAGGATTCAGGAGAGGTAATAGTCAATTTGAGCTAGTAGAGGAGTTGGGTTTGATTTAATCTTAAAAGATGGATTAAATTAAATAATAACAGCTATTATTTATTGGGCTTTTTATTCTTAGGCACTGATTTGTATGTATTATCTCTTTTAATGCTCATAGCAACCCAATTTGACCTAATATCATTCCCACTTTGTAGCTAAGGAAGTCAAAGTCTAGAAAAACTACAAACAGTTGCCCAAGGTCCCCTGGCCGGGAGGTGGTGAAGCCAGGGGTTGAACGGTGACCTGCTGACATCTGGCTACTGTCCTTCACCGTGACACCAGCTGCCTCTCATTAGTTGGTCAAGAAGGGAGGATGTTCTAAGCAGAGAAAGAGAATGAGTAATAACACAGAGACATGAAATCACAAGAACTCAATTCAAGAATGAGTGGGAAAAGGCTTTGCTGGAGGGGACGATCTATGCCTGCAAGTCCTGAGAGATATGGTGGGAGCATATATTGGGCTCACCAGACAGTGTCTTAAATTGTAGTTTGAGGTGTCATTTACAGGTGTTACAGAGCCATGGGGGATTGGCAGCACGTTACTGGTTCAGAGTGATGTGTGGAATAACTGATTTGGTGCCAGGTGCAGGAGGGATTAGAAGAGACGAGGGCACCCAGCAATGTCATTGCTCAATGGCCCAAAGTGGCACAGCAGAGACCTGAACTGGGGGTCAGTGGGAATAGGAGGAAAGAGGCACCTTTGAGATAAGAACTGGCATGATTTGACGACTGATTCACAACTCGAGGCAATGGGGAATGAAGGCTCTAGTACAATGCTGACCTGAACTGCGCGCTGATATGTGCCCATGACTGCTCTCAGTCCTTGCCGGGTGGCACCTCAGTGAGGGCGCACAAGAAGCTGCTGCGGCAGGTAACACGATTACCAGCATCTTGTTTCCTAGGTGAGGACGCTGAGGCACAGAGCAGTCAGGTAACTCACCTCAGATCAAAGAGCTGGTCAATAGCAAAGCCAAAATTCAAATCTAGATGTCAGGCCCCACAGCCCACGCTCCTTACTCTCAGAAATACTGCTTCTCTAAAAATCCCTTCTGCGTCTGTGCTCGAGTGTTTGCAAGATCCTTTGATCGCTGCATCTCCTTTGATCTTCCCAGAGTCAGGGAAGAACTAGGCCTGCGGTACTTCCCACCTGACGGCTGGAGAGTTGGCTCTGGCCAGAAGAGCACACACCTCTGAATTCTGATCTTCTAACCTGAGACTTGATCCCTGACCTTCTAACTCATCCCCAGCATTCTGGCTACTACCTCATTCTCAGGACAAACAAAAACGGGGGGGGGGGGGGGGGGGGGGGGGGGGGGGGGGGGCAAGGAGGAGGAGATTCAGTGACCAAAATAGTGTAATTAGAGTAATAGAGAAGATACTATTTTAGGATTTAGGATGCAGACTCTGATTTTAGGCAACCTTCCAAAAGATGCTTTTCTCATTTTACAAATAGAATCCCAAAGCTGTAGTGAAATGAAGGAGGAATAATTTCTTTCTTTCTTCAACAAGAGAGAAGATTTTGACAGACATCACATAGCTTTATATTCTAGACAGGTCAGAGAGAAGAACCACACCTTTAGAGGAAAAGGATGATTGATTCTAAATTGGGAAAAAGGACTTCAGAAAGAAAGTCTACACTCAGAGAATCCTAATAGGATTTTCAAACCACATTTTTTCTTCACTGGTCCTATGATACCCCTTAAACTTCACATGTAAAGAAACTACAAAGAAAGATATTTTTTAAAGCACAAACTTAGAGGCTGAAAAGCATCATAAAAAAAGTATTGCAAAACAGCTAAACTAGAATCTTTAAGTTCATAAATCTGTTTCCCCTTCTAGGTAATATAAACTCTTGCCTTGGTTACACTCAAACAAAAAATATTCAGCCTTCTTAGATTTCTTAAAATCCAAATACCTAAACCCAGTGTCTCTCTAGGGCCCCATTAAAGAACACAACTCTCTCAGCAGCTCAGTCTAAAGACCACCGTGCCATGGTCAGTTACCAATACCGCACTGCTGAGTTTTATTTTAGGACAAGCCTCCCCTGCAGTGCAGTCCCCAGTCTGAGTCCCCAGTCTCTCTAATCCCTTCTGTGCAAGGCTGTTTCACTGCAGGATTCTAGAGGAATGATGTAATTCACGAGGCGAGCTTGCTTTGGAGCATGTTGGAGGCGACCATTAGAGGGTATGAGCTCTCCTTTCTGTCGCCTCCTGTAGTCATAGTCCATGACTTCCTGCTTCCCAAAGTCCTAGGAATTTATGAATTAAAAGAGCAACCTGGTCAGTTTCCTCAGTTAAGTGCCATCCCTTCTCTAGTAAAAGGACGGACTGTTTCCCCACCCGAGCTCTGGAGGCCCCATACTGCTTGGATTTGCCTGGCACGCAGGGAATGCTGGCTGTGGGACACGGTAGGGTGCTGGCCGCCTCCCAGCTGCGCTGATGCTGCACGATACGATGGAGGGGTCTAAAATAACACGTGCTTCTCTGAATGGCGCTTCCACAGAGCTAGCTCAGGAAACAGCTTGCATCTGTGGCCCTTTATTTTCACTGATAAGAATCTAATCACCTGTGGAAACTGAGGCCACAAAATACAGAGAAGTTTTCCTAACAACTCTTCGAGGTAAATAGGATACACCCTCTGTTTTACAGATAAAATTTAACTTGGAGAAACTAAGCTCCCTGCTTCAAAGACATATACCTGGTTTCATAATAAAACCGAGTTTAGAACAGGTTTCTTTGTGCTGCGTTATCTGCTGGGGTCAAAGCCCATCCCCACACTGGTGCCTGGGTGGGGCCGGGGCTTTTCAGGGGCCTTAGCAGGGTTCCTGAGAGTCTCTCTCGGGATCCTATCATTCCTTGATTCTTGAGGCCTCTGTAAGGGGCAGCCTAGTGTCACTGCAGCTACTGGGTTATTTCTTCTGTCTCGTGTCTTTTCTAAGGACCACAAGTCTGGGACTCGGACTCCTAGAGATATGGGCAGTGGAGGATCCTAAGAGCCAGCAGAGGCTGTGCAATGCGATATACGTTTCCAGATGCTGGCAGGGGCTTGCGTCAAAAGAAATGTGATTATTCTTCCTCCTTTTCCTAGCCCGACCCCTGCACATTAGGGATTAGATCACAGGGATTACAACCATATATAAACAAAATTAAAAAACTCAGCTGCTTTCAGCCCACGAAAAAGAGTACTTTCAGGAACTTGGGGTTATGAAAAGAGTCATTAGCAAAATTTTTAAAAAGCACAAACCATAAAAGAAAAGATTGACCTATTTCCTATATTAATTAGACTTAAGGCAACTATGTAAAAAAGAACCATAATCAAAATTAAATATAAGCTATTGTTCTAGTTTGCAAGCTACTGGAATGCGATAGAGCAGAGCTACAATGGCTTTTTATTACAAGTTCACAGTTCTAAGCCTATAAGAATGTCCAAACTAAGACACCCAGGGAGAGATACCTTAACTCAAGGAAGGCCGATGGCCAGGAACCCTCTGTCAGCTGGGCAGTCACGTGGCTGCGTCTGCTGGCCCCTTGCTCCTGGGCTCCATTACTTTCAGCCTCTTTTCCCATGGGGGCTCCTCACTTTGCTTCTGTAGGGCTGGCCTTCATCTCTTGGCTTCCCTTGGCTCTCTCCAGGTCCTGGCTTGTTTATCATCTCGTGGGGACGTCTGCTGGGCCCCAAGTGTCTCCAAACACCCAAATCTCTGTTCTCCAAGTATCAGCATCTGTGTCAGCTCTGCTCTGAAGTTTCTGTTGGCTTTGTTGTTTCTGTCTTTTCTGGCTCTCTTCAAAATGTTTCCGCTTTTTTTAAAATTTATTCAATTTTTTTTTATTCAACATACAAACATAAACATTCTTACCATATTGTTAGGTCAGGGAACCGGGAAGCGCACCGCAAGGTGAACTGCAGAGGCTGTGCCGCCGCCAACATGACTCCCGGAGAACCGCCCCTTCCGGAGGACGTGCTTCCGGAACCGCCCCTTCTGGACCACCTGCTTCCGGAACCGCCCCTTCCGGACGTCACCTGACCTCCGTCCTTAAGACCTGCGCCCGCGGAAAGCTGCCTGCGGACTCAGCTCCCTCCATCCTGGGTTCGGTGAGCTGTGCCCGGGAGCGCGGAAATAAACCTGTCCACTTTAAATTTCCTAGCCTACCTTCCTTCTTTCTCACCCTTTCGCCTCCTAAACCTTTCACATATGATCATTCCATTCTTGTTATATAATCGACAACTCACAGTACCATCACATAGTTGTATATTCATCATGATCATTTCTTAGAACACAAAATATTCCCCTTTTAAAGGATTTCAGTAAACAGGACAAGACCACCTGGAATGGGCGGGTCACATCTCATTAACCAGAGGCCACACCCACAATCGGCGCGCTACTTCTCTGCGGAGATCGTCTAATCAGTGGTTTCCAACGTGCGGTGTTGGATCAGGATTAGTGGAAATGGCTGCCTGCGCAAGATTGAATTAGGATAAAAACGTGGCTTTTCTGCGGTACATAATACCTTCAAAACGGCGCAGCCACAGACCAGGAGATGTTTGTAAAGCATGTAACTAGTCTAGAATAATTCAGAATATGTAAATAATTCCTATAAATCTATTTAAAAAATACAATCGCTGGGAAAGAAGAAAGTGGGCAAATGATGTGATCAGGCAACTCACAGAATAGGAAGCTCCCCCAAGCTGATAAATCTATAAAAAGATGCCTGACCTCAGCTTTAGTCAGAGAAATGCAGAGTAAAGTGAGACATTACTTCATAGCCATTGGATTCAGAAGTATTGATTATCATGATAACAACAAATGTTGAGAAGAATGTAGGGAAATAGCTTATTTTAATTTCCAAGGAGTGTAAATTGCTGCAGCTAATTTGGACAGTACCCTCAGCAATGCTCAGAAAACTTCAAGTCCTATGTGGCCCTCTGTAGAGCGAGTCCACTTTTCAGAAGCAGGCTCTGGACGCCAAGTGTATGGGTGGTCAGCGAAGCAGTATCGTATAGAAAAAAGTGGGAAAACTCCCCTCAGTAGGGGACTGATTACATCAACAGTGATTTTCTCAAATGATGGAATACTCTGAAGCAGTTATAACAAAAGAGCCAGTATCTACATGTGTAAAACTCAAATATCATTGATTGAAAAAAGGGGCAAAATGATGTATATGCTATGATATCATTTCTGTAAAAATGTAAGCGTGTATTGTTTAGGGATTTAGACATATGCAGTCCAAATATAGAAAAAATAGGGAAATGATTTCAGCCACCCAGCAGTGGTTACCTCTTAGCTGAGGGAGGGGGCAGGATGATAGAGACAGGGCTTTAGCCGTATCTATAATGTTTTATTATTTAAAATGAGAGATGTGATGCAAATATGGGAAAAGTTATAGGAGTCTATTATGTTGTTTTCTTATTCTTTTAAATGTTTTATAACTGAAGAAAAGCTCAGCTACTGCAAAGACAAGCACACGTGTGAAAACGCCATCTGCTAGGTTGTCTAGGGTTGAACTGATAAAAGTGGGCCCGAGGGCTCGGCCAGGAGGTAGGAAGCCTGCAGTGACTCCCCCGGTAAGCCAGGCGCCCACCTGCACAGAATGCGCACCTGCAGACAGGAAGACACTAGGAGCCTCGCTCTGGGGCCTGAGCCGTGGGGCCATTGGACTGATAGAAAGGCCCAGTGGTAGACGCAGAAGATGTCCTGCAGGCCGCTTAGTTCAGTGTTTCCCAAACACTCTCGATAAGAAGACTCGTCTAGAAAACTTGTGAAAAATGCAGGTTCTTAGGCTCCTTTCTTGGAATTTGGAGTCAGTGAATTAGTGAAGAACCAGCGCTCTGAAGGATGCATCTGAGAAAACACCGACTCACTTGCCTCAGTTGATGAAGACTCATTTACTGATCCCTTCCCCAAGTCATCTTCCTCCCCTACCAGCCACCTCATCATTTGTACTACCTAAATTGATTGCAATTTAAATGGGAGGGGGAAGAAAACTCAAATAGATTGTGGAAGTACTCACAAGTTGGCCTGCATTCCTGGGTGGCCTTCCTTTATAATTACCCCTCTTCAGATATGACTTCGAATGACCCAAATTTCCCACCACATTAATAAACTCTTAAGTGACCTGCAACGTGAGAGGAGAGTATGGAGATGCTGCTCCAATTAACCTGTTAGGTCCTCATGCACACTCATTCTCTTTATTAGTCAAGGCTGTCTTCACCACTTTTAGGAGATTCCCCAGGGGGACACAGGGCCAAAACACTCAGAAGGATAGGAAAGGGACTCCTTGAGGGATCTCAGTCACTATTATATTCAGCGCTGGCACAATACTTTTGTATTGGTTTTCAATAAATATTTCTGAATGAATGAGTACAGCCCACCTAGGATAACTGCAGGTCCACAGTGGGGACACATATTTATGGAATCCCTGTTGTGCTGGGTGCTTTGTGCATGTGATCTCAGTCAATCCTCACAATAGCTCTGTGTGGGGACAATAAGGGAAACTGAGGCTCATAGAAGTAAAGGAATTTGTTCAAGATCATATAGTCAGGGATAAGATTGGAATTTGAACTTAGTTCTATCCAACTTCAGAGCTCATGTTTTCTGCAACCTTAGCTATTTCTGAAGGACGGAGACATTGTCTCTAGAATTGCCTGGTTTTGTTCCACTCTCTTCTACCCAGCCAAGAAGGAGCAGTCAGTAGTGGAATCTGACTGCATTCACATATTTAAATGTCCTTTTTATCTTGGGTATAGTTCACGATCTTCTTTCTTTCCTTAGCTGTTTCACATTCTACTTTCTCACTATGATGGAAGGATTTCACAAAATGTTACTTTAAAATTAAAGCCAATATAAAAAAAGATGTCATGTGACTTAATGGAATTCTAATAAGTGATGCTTATAAACCTACAAAAATATTTTGTGGAATAGCTCTCAATACAGAAGCGTTTGAGTTGTGTGATAAAGAACTGAGGTTCTTATCACTGTGGCATTCTTACCTTCTGAAACCGTTAGTCCTCTTTCTAGTCCAGTGGCTACATTTCTAAGCTAGGTCTCCATCTCTAAGCTAGGTCTCCATCTCTAAGCTAGGTCTCCATCTCTAAGCTAGGTCTCCATACATCCTGGTCCTTAGTGTTAGACCTTCTATTTGCCACAATCCAAGTTAAGAGCGGTGCTAACACATGAGCTGTATTGGCTTTACATCCAAAGAGGCTCTGCTGCCAAGACAAAATTTAATTAATCCCCTGTTATTTACCATGTGTACTTTAGAGCAGTCAATAGACACCAAATGGACCTGCCATCCCAGGAATTGGGGAGAGCAACTCAAAGTTCTGAGTTGATCTTCATGATGCAATGTTCAAAGCTAAATGTTAAGACATTTACCTGGCTTTGCTTCACATTGTATTTCTTACTCAACTGTAAATGACTTGATAAAAGAGAATGTTTCAGTACCCCACTCCCATCCCTGCTCCTTATCTCAGTGCCTTTTAAAGAATATTTACTCAACTAATAGGTATTGAATAAATGGATTATTGAAAGAATAAGTGGGAAGAATACAATGGAATACAATGACAATTTTAGATTTGGTCAAAATTTGCTTGCATCCACAGTGCCTTCATTTTTTTTAATTAGTAATATTTTATTAAGCTGGATGATGAGTAGATAGGTTTGTAATATTTTTAACTTTTTTTTATTGTATGGTATAACATATATACAGAGCAAAGAAATAAAAAAGCAATAGTCTTGAAAGCACTCTTAAAAAACTGGTTACAGGATAGTTTCCAGAGTTTGTCATGGGCTACCATACAATCCTCTCATATTTTTCCTTCAAGCTGCTCCAGAATATAGGAGGCTAGAGGGTTTAAATACTCTTTCATCATCACAATCAATTCTTTTTTTCTTCTTTTTTTGTAAACATTAACATATATACAAAAAAGCTATATATTTCAAAGCAGAGCACAATTAGTTGTAGAAAATATTTCAGACTTTGACATGGGTTACAAGTTCACAATTTTAGGTTTTTACTTTTACCTGCTCTAAAATACTGGAGACTGAAAGAGATATCAATTTAATGATTCAGCATTCATGTTCATTTGTTAAGTCCTATCTTCTATGTATAATTCCACCATCACTTTTGATCTTTTCATACCTCTCTTTGGGGTTGTTTGGGCTATGGAAGTTCTAAATTTTTGATATTGGAAGGGTCTGTAACTAGTATGGGGTAGGGAGATGGAACTATCTGATGTTCTGGAGAGGCTGAACTAGGTTTCAGGACTTATCTGGACCAGGGACCCATTTGGAGGTTGTAGGTTTCTGGAAAGTTACTCTAGTGCCTGGAACCCTTGTGGAATCTTATATATTGCCCTAGGTGTTCTTTAGGATTGGCTGGAATGGTCCTGGTTGCGGGTTGGCAGGATATGACAGGTAGCAAGGTCTACCTGAAGCTTGAATAAGCCCAACCTCCAGAGTAGCCTCTCGACTGTATTTGAACTCTCTCTGCCACTTCTTTCCATTACACTTCTTTTCCCCCTTTTGATCAGGATGAGTGGCTTCATTTTGAATAAAAACATTTTGGGGGCTTATCTTTCCTTATTTCTTATGTTATAGAGGGTATCAATAGAAAATGGGATAATTATCTTATCCCTTTTGAATCTCCAACATAAACTCATATTTTTCTAAACAGTATTATAATTGGTTTCTTTAGGAACTGCTAGCATGTCAGAACCAAAGTAGTTCTTCTAATGGAGAAATGGTAAAGTTCTAGCAGGAAAAGATGTTCTATGGGTCTCAATTTTCTTAGCTATGAAGTAAATAGAAAATATATATGGACTCATGGTGTCTATGAATTAATAAAAAGAGTATTTCCTGGCACCCAGGAGAAAGTACTGCCTGTGAGAAGTGACCATGCTCTTCTTGGCAACTATTGGTGTGAGTGGAGGCAGGGACCTCAGAGCATCGGTAGCGAGGTTATGCAAAATTGTTTTACTGAAGAAAAACCACCAAAGTTGATGAGCTGTTTGTGTAAACAAAATAGGAACAAATTATCGAATGCCTACTATGTGCCAAGCACAGTGCTAAAGGTTTCATTTCTTCATTTTAGCATTTCAACTCTGCAAGAAAGGTATCATCCTCCTCAAATCAGTAGTTTCATGTCATCCTTATAATTATATTCACTCACTTTCCCTCTGATATGCTTTATCAAATGAGAAAAAAAGGAGAGGGGTCCTAGCTTGTCTGTTGAAATATTCCAGATACTCAGGCACTCAGTGGCAGCTCAGTACCCACATGAATGGCATCCTGGTGGACGAATGACCGAACCTGAGTTATAGCCTGTAATGTACCCCTGGGCAGAATATTCTACCATGGCAGAAAGCATTAGGTAGCACATGCATCCTTAATTTTATTTTTAAAGTTTTCTATTTAATTTAAGGTACATTTGACAAAACAAATGTAACCAGCATATGAAGCCATAATTTCTTAGAAGTTAATACACTTAGGATGAGATTAAACAAACAAACATAAATATGGGTGGTTTACTTAAAGACAATGTAAAGAGGGCATATTAAGGGATCAGCAGTACAGGTGATGCAGATATGACAAAATCATGAAGATGACATGTGAATGGCTGGCTTTTGGGAAACAGGGTCCCTAAGTCATGGTCTGTATTCACTGGAGCAGCAGCCACACCCCTCCTGGGATCCTAGGAATCTTCTAGTGACGTCAGCACTCCAGATTAGATTGTTCAAGCATGAAGGAAAGCTGAATCAGTGTCAGATAATCAGTTCATCCCCTTAACTATTGGCAGGAATAACCATGCCAGTAGAATTAGTGGGCTCCTGCTTTGTAGCCTTTCCATGGACAAAAGTCAAAGTCTCTTAAAAACCAGCTCTGTGCACCAGAGGCAGAAAACAATCCTTTTTTCATGGACGTTGCTGTGGTTTTCTGGCCTCTTATTTTATTGAAATGGTTTCCTTTACTTTTCAGAGTTGAAAAGTTGTTCAGGGTCTATTTATCATTTCCTACGTATGTGCCAGGCAGAGTGCTGACCAGGGATATTGAGAGAAATGGCATAGACTTGCCCCTGAAGTGTTATCGTAAACATATTTAAGGAGAACTGGAGATGTCGGTCAGGGAGAGGGACCCAGTTTAAGATGCTGATTCGGACAGTCCACTAGATAACCTAGACCTTTAAAACCATCTGTCTCTGTCACACTATGATGAAGAAGGAATTGGATTGGTGAAAATTTAACACTGAATCATAGTTGCATGTGAATTGATGGACCTTTGAAAGCTCTGGTAGTCAGGTTTGCACTTAAGCCACTACAAAATGACAGTGGTTACCCTTACTATTTCTTAATCTCTTCAAAGATGGAGTTTCCACATTTTCCCACAATAATTGCACCCACAACATTTTCTAAGGTCTGTCCTAAATCTCTTGGATTGAAAGTTAAGCCCAGCCCTTCTTGGAGAACAGCTGTCAGCTGTTACTTTAAATATCATGAATGATTGGAAAGAGCTTCTTCTGAATTTGTTCCCCCTTCTCACCCCTAAATCTATATTCCATTCTATCATCTCTTTTTTTTCCCTTCCCATACTTTTTACTACCCTGAAATAGCTGGACCAATATCTTCAGCATTTCCACATTTCTTTTGACTCATTGTCTCTTCTTTCAAATTTCAAATTTCCCAGGTCTCACAATCTCTCTTCTTGCATTCTTTCATCTCTTTCTTCAATATTCTTTCTCTTACAAATCCCAAATTTTCATTTTGTTTAAAGTTCAAGTCATTTCACCTTTTAGTTGGATTAGATTTCCTTCTCAGGGTATTAGTATTGCCTCTTTTCATTTTAAACTTCTGAGTATATTTGGTCATGTTCATTTCTCCCTCCAGAGATATCTTCGGGCCGAGGCTGAAGGGAGAAGAATCATTGCTCAATGGAAGTCTGGAGAGGTGGCCTGAGAAGGAAGTAAAAGTGCTGTCATTTGGGCACGCACTCTCTCTGGAGCATCACATTAGCACTCGGGGCACACTTGGACTCACTTCTTCAGGAGGTTGCAGTTTGTTTCTCTTCTCTGGACTGGAACCACGGACTACTGTTACCTCTTGGCCATTTTGTAGGTGCGTACCCTGGCTAGGCAAGGGAGCCCACTGGCTCACATTAGGCTTTCTTCGTCCCAAGTGCTGGAGTCCCACCATTCTGCGTGTGAGAACCAGAGGGAGAAAACTACACCTCCACTGCTGGAGTGCCTTGGGGAGATCTTCAGGGATGCATTAATGCTATCGGAGCAGGTGGGGAGCAGATGGAGAAAAATATGCCCAAGGGCTCAGAGGCTGTTACTGATGCTGGAGGCGGGTAGTCAGGCAACAGGAAGTAAATACAGCTAAACAGTGGGAAAAAGATCTTTATCTCTGATCCCTTGAGTAACAGTGGGGAAAAGCTCCAGTCAGGAGCTGAGGGACGACTGATGGGTCCCAGGGTTTCTGCATGGGGGCCCCTTAAGAGGTGGCTTGTAGAACCTTCTACCATGTAGCGATAAATGCTATGACCTGAAAATAGCCCAACAATGAGTTTTCTGGGACCTGAGAACTGCTGCGTAAGGCAGAGCTGGTGAGAGTGAAGACAGCTGGACATTACTGATGCTTGAACAGCTCTTTACAAAGGACTTTCATGGTCTGAAGGGAACATCCTAACAACTCCAAGAGGGCAGAGATCACTGATGTTCCTGATGGCCAGGTGAAGACCCTGAGGCTTAAGCGAATTGGGCGAGCCCCATACTTAGTTTCTATGTAATCCCATACTTCCCAAGACACAGTAGCTTGAGGGTAGAATTAAATCCCAATAAAGATTTCTAAGCAGTCATTCTTGAATCTTTACTTACTCACTTCTGAGATTTTCAATTCTCCTAAAATTCCTTCATCATAATAATAGTAATCATAATTAAATATTATATGTATACTATTAATCATAATAAAAATAACAACTACCGTTGTTTAAGCACTTATCATGTGTTATTTAAACCTCACAGCAGTCCTAACACCCATCAGTGAGGAAGTGTCATTATCCCTATTTGACATGAAAAAATGAGGTCCAGAGAGGTTTAGTAATTTGCCCAAGATAATGGAGCTAATAAGTGGTTGATCTAAGATTATAACCGAAGTATACATAATGGCAAAGTCTGAGTTGTTTATCCTTTGACATTTGCATCAGGACAAATCCTGGAACCAATTCAGGGACTCCCACTGGGCTCCCAAGCACCTCCCTTCCAGCCGCACCAGCACACCCTCCTTCCCTGCGGGGTCCCTGAGCCGCTTGGACTCTTGGCTGTCGTGGATCTCTGTCCACCGGTGGCTCTGGCAGCTTCGTCCCCTGTTCCTTGTTAGAACGTGCCCCAGCAGTTACGCCCCCCAAGGTGGGGAGGGTGGCAGAGGCAGTGCAAACCCCTTCCCCAGTTGTATGGCAGGTGCTCCAGCTTCTTACAGAGCTTTGAGCCACAAACCCCCATTACCCTTCCATGAACCCTCTTCCTAGGGACTTGACCATGACCCCAGAGCAGCAGGGCGGAAGGGCTCTGACTGGCACGCCCTTTGCTCTACTCAGACTTGCTCTTCCCTCTGACCAGCTCATTCCCATCCTTGCACAGGTTAAATGTTGTGTGCTGGTTTTAACCTTGCATTGCATTTGTATTGCTACTGAAATGGTTAAGGTTCTCTGATATTGTTATGGAATGAATGTATTTTGTATATGGGAAATACATGTCTTTTTTAGGGTTCAGAGGGTGGAATGTGCTGGTTTGAAAGGATGTCTGTCCCCTTGAAAAGCCATGTTTTAATCTAAATCCCATTTCATAAAGGCAGAATAAACCCTATTCAATACTGTATGTTTGAAACTGTAATTAGATCATCTCCCTGGAGATACGATTTAGTCAACAGTGGTTGTTAAGCTGGATTAGGTGACAACGTCTCCACCCATTTGTGTGGATCTTGATACATTTCTGGAGTCCTATAAAAGAGGAAACACTTTGGAGAAAGAAGGACATTCAGAGAGAGCAGAGAGGAACGACACAGCCATGAGAAGCAGAGAGCCCACAAGCCAGTGACCTTTGGAGATGAAGAAGGAAAATGCCTCCTGGGGAGCTTCATGAAACAGGAAGCCAGGACAGAAAGTAGCAGATGATGCCTTGCTCGCCATGTGCCCTTCCAGCCAAGAGAGAAACTGTGACTGTGTTCACCATGTGCCTTTCCAGATGAGAGAGAAACCCTGAATATCATCGGCCTTCTTGAACCAAGGTGTTCTAGTTTGCTAGCTGCCGGAATGCAATACACCAGAAACGGAATGGCTTTTAAAAGGGGTAATTTAATGAGTTACTAGTTTATAGTTCTAAGGCCGAGAAAATGTCCCAATCAAAACAAGTCTATAGAAATGTCCAATTTAAGGCATCCGGGGAAAGATACCTTGGTTCAAGAAGGCCAGCAACGTTCAACGTTTTTCTCTCAGCTGGAAGGACACATGGCGAACAGGCTCAGGGTTCCTCTCTCATCTGGAAGGGCATGTGGCAACAATGGCATCATCTCTAGCTTCTCCTGGCTTCCTGTTTCATGAAGCTCCCCAGGAGGCATTTCCCTTCTTCATCTCCAGGGTCACTGGCTGGTGGACTTCAGCTTCTCGTGGCTATGTCGTTCTGCTCTGCTCTCTCTGAATCTCTTTCTCCAAAATGTTTCCTCTTTTATAGGACTCCAGTAAACCAATCAAGACCCACTCAAATGGGTGGAGACATGTCATCCCCTAATCCAGTTTAACAACCATTCTTGACTAAATCACATCAACCAGGGAGATGATCTCATTACAGTTCCAAATATACAGTATTGAATAGGGATTACTCTACCTTTATAAAATGGGGTTTATATCAAAACATGGCTTTTCTTAGGGGGCATACTTCCTTTCAAACCAGCACACAAGGTATCTTTTCCTGGATGCCTTTGAGTGGACATTTCTATAGACTTGTTTTAATTGGACATTTTCTCGGCCTTAGAACTGTAAACTAGCAACTTATTAAATTCCCCATTTTAAAAGCCATTCTGATTCTGGCATATTGCATTCCGGCAGCTAGCAAACTAGAACACTTGCTCTTCCCTCTGACCAGCTCATTCCCATCCTCGCACAGATTATATAGTACCTCAGATCTCTCCCACCCAGTAGCCTATTTTTTTGTCTCTCAAGTAAATAGGGCCATTGTGGGCCAGTCAGCCATGCCCAAGTGGATCAGACCTCGAAGAATCAATAGGCATTTAGACCCTTAAATGGAACCTCCACCACCTCCATTTTCACGATCACTGCTTGTTATATATGTATTTGACCCTCTTCCATTAAATTGTACTTGTGAGTTTTTGAGGCAACTCGTCTTTGCATCGACACACCACAGAATGCTTGATATGTACTTTATTATATGACTAAATGAATGTAAAACAAGGTAATTGGTTTACTGATTTTAGATTTAATTCCTACCAAAATCTTTAAATAAACCAGGAACTTTTCCCTGCTCTTCTCTTTCCCCTGCACATCCTTCTCTAGACTTTTTCATGGCTTCTTCCCTCATTTTATTCAAATCAGATGAAACTTCCTCAGACACGTCTTCCCTGATAGCTCCATCTAAGATGGTACTCCTTGAAGCTCTTCAGCCCCTTACTCTGATTTATTTTTTCTTAATAGAACTTTTATATGTTTATTTCCCATCTTTCCCACTAAGTTGCATGAAAGCTGAGATGTTTGGTTTGTTCACTGCCATATTTCCAAGGCCTTTGATACTGACTGTCAAAATTGCAGGAGCTCAGGGTGGGCCATGGTGGCTCAGTGGCAGAGTTCTCGCTTCCCATGCCAGAGACCCTGGTTTGATTCCCAGTGCCTGCCCATGCAAAAAAAAAAAAAAGAGATTGTAGGAGCTCAATAAATATTTACTGAGTGGATGAGTTAAGTTGGGAAAGGATCCCTAAAAGGAGTGTGTCCACTTGCAGAAACTTTCTTAGTCTCTTTTAAGTGTTACTCTAGTGAAGACATTTACGTCAGCAGCCTGGTAACATCTAAAGAGTTGATTCCTCAATAAGCTAATTTTTTATTGATATATTTTGGTTGTTCCTTGAAAATGGGTATCTATAAAACATTTAGATCTATAAAACTTTTAGTTCAGCTACATTATATCCTGATATTTACAGCTGGGTGGTCTCCTGGTGAATGATAACATGTAAGACTGACTTCATCTTCCTCTTTGAGGAATAGGTGGACTTTCATAGAAAGTGGAATCCTACTCCTACACTAAAAAAAACATTCTGCTGATATTAAGATATTTAACAAATTTTGGAGTTTAGCTCCTGGCCTTATGAAATAATGGTGATTAAATTTACCCTCTCACCCCAAAAAAGTAAAAAACAAGACAGAATTATTAACAATGGTTCTCAAGATACTGGATATTAAAAAATGAAAAATAGTGATGGTAAATAAAAAGAATGAGCCCTACCATTGCCCCAGCTTCCTGTCTTGGGAGGGTTTTTAGGCTGCGGTGAACCCATGACAGCTCAGTCATGCCCTTGAGTTTAGAAGATGGAGCTGTGAGGCCAGGGAGACCAAATAGTCCAGTTTGCAAAACAGAATACCAGACAGCAGAGCGCTGCATGGAAAGAGAACTCTAGAGATCTGCAGCGAGTTCCCTCGAGTATTCAGCTGAGCACTAATCAGCTCATGCACATGAGAGAACCAGCTGAGGTTGAGGGAAGAACCACCCAAAACCACCATCAGGAACAATCCCTAGGGCTCAATAGTGCAGGGAGTACTGCCTGTTCCAGCCAGCCAAGGTAGAAACGTCAGTATTGCCTCAGTGGGGCAAAATTAGCACCACTAAATGCTGCATTTGTCCTGTGTAATAAAGCTTGAGAGCAAGACCTCAAGTTTCCAAGTAACATAACAACCGTCAGGACAAAGCTCAACAATAAGGAAAAGGTCTGGCATCCAAAAAATATTCCCCGATAAAGATACCGAGAAATGCAACTCAGAATGAGATAAACACACACACACATGCACACAAACACACATACACCAATCAATAGAAACTGATCCAAAGATGATACGAATATTAGAATTAGCGGACAAGGACATTAAAAGAGCAATAACTATATGCTGCATATTCAAAAAGCTAAAGGAAATATTAAACATGTTAGGTAGAAACATAAAAGCTATAAAAAAGACCCAAATCAAACTTCTAGAGATGAAAACAACGAGATGAAAAACATACTACATTGGATTAATTGCAGATTAGATATTGCAGAAGAAAAGACTAGTGAACTTGAAGAAATAGCAATAGAAACTGTCCAAAATGAACCAAGAGAAAAAAAAGAAAAATGGAAAAATCCACATTAAAATTAGGAGTTTCAGAAGTCCTCTCTCTATAATTGATGGAAAAAAATAGCAGAAAACTTGAACAACACTACCAACTTGGCCCAATCGATATTTTTAGAACACTCCACTTAATAACAGCAGAATACATATTTTCTTTCAAGTGTATGTTATTATTTACCATAATAGACCATTTTCTGGGTCATATAATGAATCTTATTATGCTTAAAATAATTTAAGTCATGCAAATTATGTTCTTTGACCATAAGTTATTTAAATTAGAAACCAATAGACATATATATGTAAAATCTCCAAACATTTGGAAAATAAAGAATCATATTTCTGTGAAACTCATGGGCCAAAGAAGAAATTAGAGAACTTAGGAAATTTTTTAAAACTTTTTTTATTGTATAATATAACATACATATAAAGCAAAGAAAGAAAAAAGCAATAGTTTTCAAAGCCCTCTTCAACAAATAGTTACAGGACAGATCCCAGAGTTTGTCATGGGCTACCATATCATACTCTCTGATCTTTCCTTCTAACTGCTCCAGAACATAAGAGGTTAGAAGGAATAAATATTTTGTTTAACATTACAATTGACTTTTTTGTGTGAAAAATGACATATATACAAAAAACACCAATAAATTTCAAAGCACATAGCAACAATTAGTTGTAGAATGGATTTCAGAGTATGGTATGGGTTACAATTCCACAATTTTAGGTTTTTACTTCTAGCTGCTGTAAGATACTGGAGACTAACAGAGATATCAATTTAATAATTCAGCAATCATATTCATTTGTTAAACCCTACCTTCTCTGTATAACTCCACCATCACCTTTGATCTTTCTATCTCACTCTTCAGGGGTGTTTGGGCTATGGCCATTCTAACTTTTTCATGTTGGAAGAGGCTGTCAATAATATAGGGTAGGGAGATGGAACTAGTTGATGTTCTGGAGAGGCTGGGCCCTCTAGGTTTCAGTACTTATCTCATCCAGGGGCCCATCTGGAATTTGTAGGTTTCTGGAAAGTTACTCTAGTGCCTGGAACTTTGTGGAATCTTATATATTGCCCTACGTGTTCATTACGATTGGCTGGAATGGTCCTGGTTGGAGTTTGGCAGGTTATGATAGGTAGCAATGTCTAACTGAAGCTTGTGTAAGAATGACCTCCAGAGTAACCTCTCGACTCTATTTGATCTCCAGCCATTGACACTTTATTAATTACACTTCCTTCTCCCCTTTTGGTCAGGATGGAATTGTTGATCCCACGGTGCCAGGGCCAGACTCATTTCTGGGAGTCACCTTCCACGTTGCCAGGGAGACTTTCACCCCTGGATGTCATGTCCCATGTAGGAGGGAGAACAATGATTTCACTTGCAGAGTTGGGCTTAGAGAGAGTGAGGCCCCATCTGAGCAACAAAAGAGGTCCTCAGAACTAACTCTTAGGCATACCTATAGGTAGGCAAAGCTTCTCTGCTACTACATAAGCTTCGCAAGAGTAAACCTCAAGATCAAGGGCTTGGCCTATTGATTTGGGTGTCCCTAATATTTGACACAGTATCAGGAGATTCCCTGATGGTAAAGTTTAATACTTCCATATTTTCCCCTCATCCCTCAAGGGACTTTGCCAATACTTTTTGATCACCTGCTTAATGTATTCTAGGATATATCCAGGGATTACATTAATCTATACAGGCTCAAAGGCACTCATTCTTATTCTGGACTCCTTGTGTTTCTGTTGTTCAAATGAGCTACAGGAAGTCTTTTGATCTAAAGAAAATTAAAACAAAACCTGCAAAAAGAGGGAAATTTTAACACAAAACAAATATGTTAGAGCAGAAGAAAGACCTCAAATCACTGACCTTGGCTTTCTACCCAAAGAAATTTGTAAAAGAAGAGCAAAGGAAGCCCAAATAGGCAGACAAGAGAAAACAATAATGATCAGAGTACAATTCAATGACAGAAAATGGAAAAGCATTAGGGAAAATCAACAAGATCAAAGGCTGATTGTTGGGTGCACAGGTCGTTCAGTGGTAGAATGCCTGCCTTCCATGTGGGAGATTCAGGTTTGATTCCCAGACTATGCACCAAATAAAAAAAAATCTTTGTTGGTACTGGTAGGTGTGATGTCATGAACATGGCAACATAAGACATCTCCTGGAAAAGTCTCCCCTCAGAAATAAGGAATAAAATGACAAACCCCTCCTCCTTGAAACTCTGGAGGATGCTAGAAATTGGAGAAGGACTTCACAAATGCCGAATTAAAGAAAAAGAAAAAGAAACAGAAAAGGTAGAAAACCTACAACCTGGACCCACCAGGCTGGCCCCTCCATCTCACTGGTCCTATGAAGTGTAAAAGTCACGCAGAAGCTGCATGGCCTGGGGACCCCATGCCACAGATACTGACCACAGAGCCTCTCACAGCAGCACGTTAGAGCCCCATGCGTGTCCAGGCACAGGACCCAAATCTGCAGTGATGCAGGTCAGAACACAAGTGGCTGACTAGTGCATAGACACAAAAGGGCCCCCAGGAGATCAAAGACCATGGCAACAGGTACACACACAGCTCAGTGTCTGTTGAAGTACCTAAGCAAAAACCCTAGACCTTTTTGGACTGATTCTGCCTGGCTCTCCAGGGAAGGCACTGGAGGCAGAAAAGCCTCTGGTAAGAAGCAGGGGAAACTGAGCTGCTGTAAGCTTGGACAATTACCAGAACTGGAAAGTGTGATAAAAAGGGGGCACTGAGTGAGGGAAAGAAGTAAAAAATTCATAGGAACTGGGGAGAAAATTAGGCACAAAAGCAAACAACAGATTAGGATTACCAGGGAAGAAACAGAGGAAAGGAAGGTTTCTCCAGGAGGTGAAATGATTGTACATAAAAGGGTAATCTTAATATTTGTGCCACATATCCAAGGCAAGAGTAGGTGCAGAAGACGTGAGACAATCTGAACAGTTAAACACAGGCTGCCCTAAAAGTCCAGTGTCAGTTGTATCAAACATCAAAGAGGAGCCTTCCACATAACCAGTGTTCTGGTTTGCAAGCTGCTGGAATGCGATATGCCTGAAACATAACAGCTTTTAAATAGGGAACTTATTAAGTTGTAAGTCTGCAGTTCTAAGACTGTGAAAATGTCCAAATTAAGGCATCAAGGGAAAGATACCTAACGTCAAAGTAAGGGTCGATGAAGTTCAAGGTTTTTCTGTCAGCTGGGAGGGCATGTGGTGACTTCTGCCCACTTTCTCTTCTCATTTTATCAGGCTTCCCCAGGAGCACTTTCCTTCCACTCCAAAGGTCTCTGGCTGTGTGGGCTCTGTAGGTTTGGTGGCTATCTTGGCTCAAAAGCTTTTTCCAAAATGGTTCCATTTTACAGGGCTCTAGTTAGCAACCCTACCTTGAATGGTGGCGATCCATGGAAATCACCTAATCAAAAGTTACCACCCACAATTGGGTGGGTCACATCTCCATGGAAACAATCAAAATGCTCCCACCCAGCAATATTGAATGAAGATTAAAGGACACGGCTTTTCTGGGGTACATAATAGCTTCAAACTGCCACAACCAGTATAAAATAAAATGCTAGGTAAGAGGGAGAAGCTGATTTTCCTGGTTGACACATTGAAACAATCAGATGCCTAGACATTGGCAAAAAATTACATGCCATATTAAGAAACAGGTTCAGTCAAGGGAATGAATTAAAATTTCAGAGGTGACACAAACTTTGAAACAACTAATCAAACAAATCTCCTAAATCAATTCAAAGAGATGATGGAAAATATGGGATAGAAACGAACTAATGGTGGATTTACAGCTAAAGGATATTGAGAAGACAGTGAGTGAGCAAAAAGAATTAGAAAGTTAAAAAAAGAAACATAGCAAATTATGACAATGAAAAGCACAATAATTACAATAATGAAAATTAAAAATATACTAGAGATATGTAATAGCAGATATGACACAGCATAAGGAAGAATCAGCAAACTATAAGACAGACAACTGAAATCACACAGTCAAAAGAACAGAGAAAGGAATAGAAAAAAAACAGCAGCATCTCAGAGACCTGAGTGACAGCATGAAACTTATCAATGTGCTCATCGTGGGGATCCCAGAGGGAAAAGAGAAGTGAAAAGGGACAGAAAGATTATTTGAGGAAATAGTGACCCCCAATTTCCCAACTTTTAAGAAAGACATAAATATACATGTCTAAGAGATGTAATGTACTTCAAATAGAATAAACCCTAATAGACCCACTCTGAGACATATACCAAGCATCTTGGTAAATGCCACAGATAATCAGAGAATTCTGAAAGCAGCAAAAGTGATTCATCACATATAAGGGATCCTCAATAAGACTAATGCTGACTTCTCATCAGAAACCATGGAGGTGAGAAGTAAGTGGTATGATATATTTAAGGTTCTGAAAGAGAAAAACTGCCATCCAAAAATTCTTTGGCAAAATTGTCCTTTAAAAATGAGGGAGAATTAAAAACATTCACAGTTAAACAGAAATTGAGAGAGCTCATCACCTAAAGAACTGCCCTGCAAGAATTGCTAATGGAAATCCTTCAGATTGAAAGGAAAAGACAGAGAAAGTGGCTTGGAGCAGTGTGAAGAAGTGGAGATCTTCAGTAGGGTAACTAAAATGGTAAATGCAAGACTCAATAGTTTGTACCCTCAATATATAACTCTAATCTTTAATCCCTATAAGAGTTAGAATATAATTGAATAAGAAATAGCCATATTTCTTGATAATAGGACACACCTATGAAGTTAAGGTGGTGTGTTTTCAAATTAGTAAGTTATAGATGTAGGTTGTATAAAATACACCCAAGAGTAAGCACAAAGAAAGTATTTAAAAATATAATGAAAGGGAATTGAGAGAGGGATCAATCAGATAAACCACACAAAATCATCTATACAGAAAAGGAGGCTGCAATAAAAGAAAATAGAAACAAAAAGAGATATAAGGGAGGGAGAGCCAAGATGGCAGCTTAGCAAAGTGTGGGATTTAGTTCAGAGCAACTAGTAAATAACAGGAACAGGACAGAACAACTGCTGGGGCCACGTCAGTGACTGAACACACAGTGTACCCCAGTCTGGACCAGCTGGACTAGCTGTGAGCCCCCCCAGAACCATGAGTTCCCCAAGCCACAATGACCTTCCCCTACAGGCTGCTTCCCAGAGGGGAAAGGGACTTTACTAGCTGCAGGGGCTGAGCAACGAAGCTCCAATTGTGGAATTAATTCACAAATTCTAACTACTAAAAATAGGCCCCCAGCTCAGCTGAACCTCAAGTAAAAGCAAAGGTCGCTGTTTTTTGCCCTGGCTCAGAGGGGGCAGGGCTGACAGCAAAAGAAAAAAGAAAAAAAAACACAAAAAACCAGAGGTTATTTTGGAACTGAAAAGGTCTGGGCCCTGTAGGAAAGGAGGGGGCACATAGGACCTGGAGATACACAGAGCAACGTACCAACTTAAGCTCTTCATTGGCAAACCTGAGGAACGGGGTCCTGCTCTGAAAAGGATTTTTTCCTTTTCTCTTTTGTGGCTGTACTTCTATGGATTGATTACTCTTTGAATACAGCTGCGAGGCTTCTCAGGCTCCACTGCCCCAGGCATAGGCAGAATTGAGCTTGTCTGAGGGCGTGTCTGGAAACTGTGCCTTCCCCAAGAGAAGGGTGGGACCCAGCTCAGGTGGAATTCCTCCCTCAAGGAATTCAGACCCAAGGGCTTGGAAATTTGAAGTGATTAAAGCCAGCCTACAACCTCTCCTCTGTCTCCACCATGCCCTAGCAGGGAGAGTCTGCTGAAGTTAAAGGTATGGCATCATCTTATGCTGGGGGGACCTGAAGACAGAAAGCTGCCACATACTGGGCAGGATAGGAAAAATAGAGTTTCCAGAGACTTCACAGGAAAGTCTTTCAATCTGCTGGGTCTCACCCTCAGGGAAAACTGATGCAGGTGATTCTTTCCTCCTGAGAGGAGACCAGTTTGGTCTGGGAAAATCTGACTGGGGTCTGTAATACCTAAGTAGACCCTCCTAAGGGGTGGGGGAAAGGCATGATACAGGCAGGGCAAGAGACAAAAAGACAAGAACTGAAGAATTCTGATCTGTTATACAAAGCCTAAGTTAGAGGTCTAGAATAAGCTGAACACCAAAAGTCATCCAGACAGACACCAAAGTCATCCAGCAAGAAAACCCTAGGGGGAAGAAAAGTGAAAACAACCTCCAGAATAAATTAATTAAGGTAATTAAATGCCTAGATGCAATAAAAAAATAATGAATCATATTGGGAAAATTGAAGAAATGACCCAGTCAAAGGAACAAACCAACAATTTGAATGAGATACAGGAGTTGAAACAATTAATTCAGAATGTACGAACAGACATGGAAAACCTCATCAAAAATCAAATCAATGAATTGAGGGAGGATATAAAGAAGGCAAGGAAAGAACAAAAATAAGAAATCAAAAGTCTGAAAACACAAATCACAGAACTTATGGGAATGAAAGGCACAACAGAAGAGATGAAAAAAAAAACAACAATGGAAACCTACAATGTCAGATTTCAAGAGGCAGAAGATAGGATTAGTGGACTGGAGGACGGGACATCTGAAATCTGACAAGCAAAAGGAAATATAGGGAAAAGAATGGAAAAATATGAACAGGGACTCAGGGAATTGAATGACAACATGAAGCACATGAATATACATATGTGGGTGTCTCACAAGGAGAAGAGAGGGGGAAAGGATGAGAAAAACTAATGGAGGAAAATATCACTGAAAATGTCCCAACTCTTATGAAAGACTTAAAATTACAGACCCAAGAAGTGCAGCATACCCCAAATAGAATAGATCCAAATAGACGTACTCCAAAACATTTACTAATCAGAATGTCAGATGTCAAAGAAAAAGAGAGAATCTTGAAAGCAGCAAGAGAAAAGTAATCCATCACATACAAAGGAGGCCCAATAAAACTATGCATAGATTTCTCAGCAGAAATCATGGAGGCAAGAAGACAGTGGGATGATATATTTAAGATACTAGAAGAGACAAACTGCCAACCAAGAATTCTATATCCAGCAAAACTGTCCTTCAAAAATGAGGGGGAAATTAAAACATTTGCAGACAAAAATTCACTGAGAGAATTTGTGACCAAGAGACCTGCTCTGCAAGAAATGCTAAAGGGAGCACTAGAGACAGATAAAAAAAAAAAGACAGGAGAGACAGGTGTGGAGAAGAGTACAGAAATGAAGACTATCAGTAAGGTTAAAAGAAGAAAAATTAGATATGACATATAAAATCCAAAAGTCAAAATGGTAGAAGAAAGTACTGCCAGTACAGTAATAACACTAAATGTTAATGGATTAAACTCCCCAGTCAAAAGACATAGACTGGCAGAATGGATTAAAAAACAGGGCTCATCTACATGCTGTCTACAGGAAGCACATCTTAGACCCAAGGATAAACATAGGTTGAAAGTGAAAGGTTGGGAAAAGATATTCCATGCAAGTAACAATCAGAAAAGAGCAGAAGTAGTTATACTAATATCCAACAAATTAGACTTCCAATGTAAAATACTTAAATGAGACAAAGAAGGACACTGTATATTAATAAAAGGAACAATTCAACAAGAAGAACATAACAATCATAAATACTTATGCACCAAGCCAGAATGCTCCAAAATACATGAGGCAAACACTGAAAAGAGAAATAGACACATCTACCATAATAGTTGGAGACTTCAATTCCCCACTCTCATCAGTGCACAGAACATCTAGACAGAGATCAATAAAGAAACAGAGAATTTGAATAATACAATAAATGAGCTAGACATAACAGACATATACAGAACATTATACCCCACAACAGCAGGATACACCTTTTTCTTAAGTGCTCATGGATCATTCTCAAGGATAGACCATATGCTGGGTCACAAAGCAAGTTGCAATAAATTTAAAAAGATTGAAGTCATATAAAACACTTTCTCAGATCATAAAGGAATGAAGTTGGAAATCAATAATAGACAGAGGGCCAGAAAATTCACAAATATATGGACTCTCAACAACACACTCTTAAACAACCAGTGGGTCAAGGAAGAAATTACAAGAGAAATCAGTAAATATCTCAAGGCAAATGAAAATGAAAACACAACATATCACAATTTATGGGACACAGCAAAGGCAGTGCTAAGAGGAAAATTTGTTGCCCTAAATGCCTATATCAAAAAAGAAGAAAGAGCAAAAATAGAGGAATTAACTGTCCACTTGGAAGATCTAGAGAAAGAACAGCAAATTAACCCCAAAGCAAGCAAAAGGAAAGAAATAATGAAGATTAGAGCAGAAACAAATGAAATTGAGAACATGAAAACAATCGAGAAAATCAACAAAACCAGAAATTAGTTCTATGAGAAAATCAATACGATTGATGGACATTTAGCAAGATTGACAAAAAGAAGGAGAGAGAGGATGAGAATAGATAAAGTCAGAAATGTAAGAGGTGACATAACCACTGACCCCACAGAAATAAGAAAGTAATGAGAGGATACTATGAAAAACTTTATGCTAATAAACTAGACAATGTAGATGGAATGGGCAACTTCCTAGAAAAGCATGAACTACCAACATTGACTCAAGAGGAAATAAATGACCTCAACAAACAAATCACAAGTAAAGAAATTGATTCAGCCATTAAGAAGCTCCCCAAAAAGAAAATTCCAGGACCAGATGGCTTCACATGTGAATTCTACCAAACATTCCAGAAAGAATTAATACCAATCCTGCTCAAACTCTTCAAAAAAATTGAAGAGGAGGGAAAGCTACCTAATTCATTCTACAAAGCCAACATCACCCTCATACCAAAGCCAGACAAAGATATTACAAGAAAAGAAAACTACAGGCCAATCTCTGTAATGAATATAGATGCAGAAATCCTCAACAAAATTCTTGCAAATTGAATCCAGCAGCACATTAAAAAAGTTATACACCATGACAAAGTAGGATTCATCCCAGGTATGCAAGGATGGTTCAACATAAGAAGATCAATTAATGTAATACACCATATCAACAAATCAAGGCAGAAAAACCACATCGATTGATGCAGAAAAGGCATTTGACAAAATTCAACATCCTTTCTTATTGAAAACACTTCAAAGGATAGGAATAGAAGGGAACTTCCTCAACATGGTAAAGGGAATATATGAAAAACCCACAGCTAAAATGGAAAAATGGAAAACTTTCCCCCTAAGATCAGGAACAAGACGAGGATGTTCACTATCACTATTGTTATTCAACATTGTGTTGGAAGTTCTAGCCAGAGCAATTAGACAAGAAAAAAGAAATACAAGGCATCAAAATTGGAAAGGAAGAAGTAAAATTTTCACTGTTTCCAGATGATAGGATATTATATGTCAACCCCCCCCCAAATCCACAGCAAAACTACTGGAGCTAATAAATGAGTCCAGCAAAGTGGCAGGTTATAAGATCAACATGCAAAAATCTGTAGTATTTCTATACACTAGTGATGAACAATCTGAGGGGAAAATCAAGAAAAAAAATTCCATTTACAATTGCAACCAAAAGAATAAAATAGTTAGGAATAAATTTAACTAGTGATACAAGAGACCTACACAAAGAAAACTAGAAGAAATTGCCAAAAGAAATCACAGAAAACCTAACTAAATGGAAGGCCATACTATGTTCATGGATTGGATGACTAAAAATAGTTAAGATATCAATTCTACCTGAATTGATTTACAGATTCAATGCAATACCAATTAAAATCCCCAAAACTTACTTTTCAGAAATAGAAAAACCAATAACCAAATTCACCTGGAGGGGCAGGATGCCCCAAATAGCTAAAAATATCCTGAGAAAGAAAAATGAAGTTGTAGGCCTCATGCTACCTGACTTTAAGGCATATTATGAAGCTACAGTGGTCAAAACGGCATGGTACTGGCATAAAGATAGATATACTGACCAATGGAATCGAATAGAGTGTTCATATATAGACCCTCTCATCTATGGACAATTGATAAGACAGTCAAGCCAACTCACCTGGGGGGGACAGAACAGTCTCTTCAATAAATGATGCCTAGAGAACTGGATATCCACATGCAAAAGAATGAAAAAGGATCCATATCTCACACCCTATACAAAAATTAACTCAAAATGGATCAAAGACCTAAACATTAGATCTATGACCATAAAACTTTTAGAAGAAAATGCAGGGAAATATCTTATCAATCTTATAATAGGAGGCGGTTTCCTAGACCTTATTCCCAAAGCATGAGCATTGAAGAAATAAATAAATAAATGGGAACTCCTCAAAATTAAACACTTTTGTGCATCAAAGATCTTCGTCAAAAAAATAAAAAGACAGCCTACACAATGGGAGACAATATTTGGAAATGATATATCAGATAAAGGTCTAGTATCCAGAATATATAAAGAGATTGTTCAACTCAACAACAAAAAGTCAAACAACCCAATTACAAAATGGGCAAAAGACATGAACAGACACTTGTCAGAAAAAGAAATACAAATTGCTAAAAGGCACAGGAAAAGATGCTCAACTTCCCTGGCTATTAGGGAAATGCAAATCAAAACCACAATGAGATATCATTTTATACCCACCAGAATGGCCATTATCAATAAAACAGAAAATGACAAGTGCTGGAGAGGATGTGGAGAAAGAGGCTCACTTATCCACTGTTGATGGAAATGTCAAATGGTACAACTGCTGTGGAAGGCAGTGTGGCAGTTCCTCAAGAAGTCAAGTATAGAATTACCATATGATACAGCAACACCATTGCTAGGTAACTACTCAGAAGACATGAGGGCAAGAACACAAATGGACATTTGCACACCAATGTTTATAGCAGCAGCATTTACAATTGCCGAGAGATGGAAACAGCCAAAATGTCCATCAATGGGTGAGTGGTTAAACAAGCTGTGGTATATACATACAATGGAATATTATGCAGCTGTAAGACAGAATAGAGTCATGAAGCATGTGACAACATGGATGGACCTTAAGGACATTATGCTGAGTGAGATTAGCCAGAAACAAAAGGACAAATACTGTATGGTCTCACTGATATGACCTGTATTAGTGAATGAACTTGGAGAATTTCAGTTGGTAACAGAGACCATCAGTAAATAGAAATAGGGTAGATATTGGGTAATTGGAGCTGAAGGGATAGAGATTGTGTAACAGGACTGATAGTAAAAATTCAGAAATGAATAGCACAATACTACCTAATTGTAATACAATAATGTTAGAATACTGAATGAAGCTGAATTTGAGAATGATAGAGGGAGGAGGGCTGGGGCCCTTAGTTACCTTAACTCTACATTCTGACTCTATAGTTTGCTTCTTCTAATTATTTCATATCAGGGAGCTCATACAATATTTGTCCAATATTTGTCACATGTATCAGAACTTCATTCCTTTTTACAGTTAAATAATATTCCATTGTCTGTATTTATCACATTTTATGTATCCATTCTTTGTTTGATGGACAATTGAATTGCTTTCATCTTTTTTTTTTTAAGTAAGAAGACATTGTTTTTTTATAAAACAATTCAGGATATGATAAAGTCAACATAAAGTATAAGCAGTTATTCTAGTAAAACACAAACTTTCTCCCTTTTACATTGATTATTTTAAAAAACATTTATAACTTTTACTAAAGCAGACCAAAATTTCAAGAAAACCTTGCTACTTTAATAGAGAGAAAACTAAATTTTAGTTTAGCATCAGTATATGATTTGAGACTTAGGGTGTAAAAAATTCTATAGATATTGATTCCTGGCCCATGCACTTCCAAAAGAAAAAAGAATTCAACAAGTGGTGCTGCAATAACAGGATAGTCACATGAAAAAATAATGAAACGTGACCCCCACATACAATGTACAAAAAAAAATTATAGACTCATTAAATTGTACCCAACTTTGCTCATAAGAAATACATTTCCTTTTTTTGCTTTCATCTTTTGACAATTGTACATAATTACACTATGAACATCAGTATGCAAATACCTGTTTGAGTCCCTGATTTCAATTCTTTGTGGTGTATATTTAGAAGTGGGGTTGCTGGGTCATATGGTAATTCTACACATACCTTTCTGAGGAGCTGCCAAACTCTTTTCCACAGTGGCCACTTTATATTCCTACCAGCGACACTTCCTCTCCAACACTTGTAATATTCTGTTTTTTTCATAGTAGCCATTCTGGTGGGTGTGAAATGATATGTCTTGTAGTTCAATTTGCATTTCCCTAATGTCCAATGATATTGATCATCTTTTCATGTGCCTTTTGGCCATTTGTATTTCCTCATTGGAGAAATGTCTATCCAAGCATTTGCCAATTTTTAAGTTGGGATGTTTGACTTTTTCTTGTTGAGTTATAGGATTTCTTTATATATTCTGGATATTAAACCCTTATTGGACATGCGGTTTCCAAATGTTTTCTCCCATTGATTAGATTGTATTTTCAGTTTCATGATACAGTCCTTTGATTAAAAAGTTTTTAATTTTGATGAAGTCCTGTTTACCTAATTTTTCTTTTGTTGCTGGTGCTTTGGGTGTAAAATCTAGGAAACCATTGCCTAACACAAGATCCTGAAGATGCTTCCCTACATTTTCTTCTGGGATTTTTATACTCCTGGGCCTTATGTTCTTTGATCCATTTTGAGTTAATTTTTGTGCATGGTGTGAGGTAGGGGTCCTCCATCATTCTTTCACAAATGGAGATCCAGTTTTCCCAGAATCATTTGTGGAAATACTATTCTTTCCAAGTTGAGTGGACTTGGCAACCTTGTAAAAATCAATTGGCCGTAGATATGAGGGTCTATCTTTGAACTCTCAATTTGATTCCATTGGTCTGTGATTCTAGCCTTGTGCCAGTACCATGCTGCTTTGACCACTGTAGCTTTGTAATAAGTTTTAAAGTCAGGAAGTATGAGTCCTCTAATTTTGTTCTTTTTAAAGATAGCTTTAGCTATTCAGGGCTTTTTATACTTCCAAATAAATTCTGTGATTAACTTACCATTTCTGCAAAGAAAGTTGTTGGAATTTTTATTGCGATTGTGTTGAATCTGTAAATCACTTGGGGTAGAATTGATGTCTTAACAATATTTGGTCCTCCAATCCATGAGTATGGAATGTCCTTCCATTTATTTAGGTCTGCTTTGATTTCTTTAAGCAAAGTTTTGTAGTTTCCATGTATAAGTCTTTACATCCTCAAATTTATACCTACATATTTGATTCATATAGTTGCTCTTATAAATGGATTTTTCTTGATTTCCTCCTCAGATTGCTCATTAGTGGTGTATAAAAACACTACTAATTTATGCATCTTGATCTTTTATCCCACCACTTTGCAGAATTCATTTGTAAGCTTTGTTATAGATTTTTGGGGACTTTCTAAATATAGGAAGTTTTACTTCTTCCTTTCCAATTTGTATACTTTTTTATTCCTTTTTCTTACCTAATTACTCTAGCTAGAACTTGCAGTAAGATGTTGAATGACAGTGGTTATGGTGTCCCTCACTGTCTTCCTGCACGACTCGGAGGGAAAGCTTTCAGTCTTTCACCACTGAGGGCGATGTTAGTGGTGGGTTTTTATATATGACCTTTATAATTTTGAGGACGTTGCTTCCTGTTCCTAGTTTTCTAAGTGCTTTCATCAAGAAAAGATGCTGGGTTTTGTCAAATGCCTTTTCTGCATCAATTAGATGATCATGTGATTTTTCCCTCTGTTCTGTTCATGTAGTGTATTTCATTATTTGATTTTCTTATGTTTATCCATTGCATAACATACCTGCATACCTTGGGATAAATCCCACTTGATCATGATGTATCATTATACAATCATCTTGATTTGTTAGTATTTTGGTGAGGATTTTTGCATCTATATTCATAAAAGAAATTGGTCTGTAATTTTCTTTTCTTGTAGTATTTTTGTCTGGCTTTAGTAATAGGGTGATGTTATCTTCTTATCTTACTATAGCTACCCCGGCTGTCTTTTGGTTACTGTTTGTATGGATTATCTTTTTCCAGCCTTTCACTTTCAACCTATTTGTGTCTTTGTGTCTAAGGCAAGTCTCTTGTAAGAAGCATATTTGAATTGTGCTTCTTTATCCATTTTGCCAGTCTGCATCTTTTGATTAGGGAATTTAAACCATTAATAATAAGTGTTATTACTGTAAAGGCACTACTTACTGCAGCCACCTTATCCTTTGGTTTTTATGTCTTATATCTCTTTTTTTAAGTTTTTTTTTAGTTAATCTTTTTCTTAAAATATAACAACAAACAAACAAAAACATTCTTAACATGTGATCAATCTGTTCTACATATATAATCAGTAACTCACAATATCATTACATAGTTGCATATTCATCATCATGTTCATTCCTTAGAATGTTTACATCAATTCAAAAAAAGAAATAAAAAGACAAAAGAAAAAAATTGTATATACCATACCCCTTACCCCGCCCTTTCATTGATCACTAGCATTTCAATCTACTAAAATTATTTTGACATTTGTTCCCCCTGTTATTTATTTTTATTCCATATGCTTTACTCATCTGTTAATAAGGTAGATAAAAGGAGCATCAGACACAAGATTTTCACAATCACACAGTCACACTGTAAAAGCTTTATCATTATACAATCATCTTCAAGAAACATGGCTACTGGAACACAGCTCTACATTTTCAGGCACTGCCCTCCAGCCTCTTCATTACATATATTTTTTTTATACCATCTCAGTCTTTATTGTCTGTCTTTCCTTCTGATTTCATTTATGCCTGCTGACTTGGGTAGGAAATGGGGAGGTAATTCTTGAGCTGTACAGAATTTCTATTTGGGTTGATTGTAAAGTTTTTGTAATGGATGGTCATGATGGTAGCACAACATTGTAAATGTAACAGCACTGAATTGTATATGCGGATATGACTAAAAGGGAAGTTTTAAGTTGTATGTATATAACTACAATAAAATTTTAAATAAAATATCATATGATGGTACAACACAGTGACCCCCCCATTTTAAATGATGGATTATAGTTAATAGTACAATTATAAAAATGTTCCTCACTAATGCAAGGTGTTAATAATAGGAAAGTATATAGAACTCTGTATTTTGTGTATATTTTGCATGACTTTTCCGAAACCTATGACTTCTCTAGGAATCAAATCTGATTGTTTGAGAAGATTAATAAAATTTACAAACTGCTAGAAAGACTGATTGGGACTGAGATGACATTACTTTGGATTGTACAAACATTGAAAGGATAATAAGGAAGTACCATGAACAATTCTTTTGCCAATAAATTTGGTAATTTAGCTGAGATGGGCAAATTCCTTGAAAGACACAAACTATCAAAGCTCACTCAAGAAGAAATAGGTCACCTCAATATCCTTATAGTATTAAATTTGAGTTGGTAGTAAATTCTTTCCCATAAGGAAAAAATCCAGGCCCAGATAACTTAATTGGTAAATTCTACCAAATGTGTAAGAAAGAAACAATAGCAACTGCATACGGAACTCTTCCAGAACTTGAAAAGGTGGAATAATTTTGACTCATTCCATGAGGCCAACATTATCTGATACCAAAATCTGACAAACATTATAAGAAAAAAAAAGCCAAACCAGTATTCCTCATGAATACAAATGCAAAAAAATCTTAGAAATTTAGGATATCAAAACTTAACCATATAAACAGATTACCTATCACTATGATGGGATGTTTATCCAGAAATGCAAGTTTGTTTCAACATTTGTTAAATATAATTCACCATACTAACAAAGTTAAAAGTAATATCTCAAAAGATTGGAAAAATAATTTGCTAGAACAAGGGAGAACTGATTTTGGCTATCAAAAGAAGAATTTCTATCTCTATTTCATCCAGCCAATTTCTCCTGGAGAATCATCAAAACCTTCATTGGAGTTCCAAACTTGCAGTCTGCTCTACAGAATTGACTTACCAATCTCCATGGTTGCATGTGCCAATTTTAGTAATGCAATGAGACATTATACACACACACACACACACATATACATCATACATATGTGGATTTTGTGTCTCCAGAGAACCTTGACTAATGCAGAGGTTAATATGGCTTGATTTTAAGATTTGCTATACAGCCTCAGTAATCAAGTCAGCATTGTACAGGCACAAAAATAGACAAATAGATCAATGGAACAGAATAGAGAAACCAGGAATAGATCCACACATATAAGGTAAAATGATTTTTGATAAATGTACAATGGATAGTCATTTCAATAAAGCAGTGCTTCACAATTGGATGTAAAAGAAAAATACCCTAACTCAAAATGAGTCACATATAAAATGTAAAAGCTAAAACTAAAAAATTTCCAAAGAAAACTTGGGAGAAAATCTTTCCGACTTTGAATTAGGCAAAGATTTCTTAGACACAGCACCAAAAAAATGGGAGCCATAACAGGATAAATTGATAAATTGGACTTCATCAAAGTTAAGAACTGCTCTTTAAGAGACATTGTAAAGAGAACAAAAAGATAAACTGTTTTAGTTTGCTAAAGCTGATGAATGCAATATACCAAAACTGGGTTGGGTTGGCTTTTACAATGGGAGTTATTAACTTTAAATGTCCAAATCAAGGCGTTACAGGACGACACCTTCCCGAAGAGAGGCTGCTGGCATCCGGGGCACCTCTGTCACCGGGAAGGTGCATGTGGCATCTGCTGGGCCTGCTCTCCCTGGTGCTGCTTTCGGCTTCTGGCTTCGTGGCTTCCTCTGCATTCTGTGTTTGTCCTTGTCCCCCAGCCTCTCTGGGGCTTCTGTCTGCATCTTCTTTCTGTTCTTTTATCCTCGTATGAAATAGGACTCCAGTGAAAGGATTAAGACCCACCTTGAATGAGGTGGTCACATCGCAATTGAAACCATCTGGTCAGAAGGCGCCACCCACAACAGGTCTATACCCACAGGAATGGATTCAAAGAACATGATTTTTCTGGGGTACACAGTTTCAAACCATCACAGTCACAGATTGGGAGAAAATGTTTACAGATCGTGTATTTGATAAAAGCCCTGGATCAAGAATATATAAAAAATTATCAAAACTCAAAAATAATGAAAAAGACAACCCAGTTTTTAAATTGGGCAAAAGATTTGAACAGATGTTTCACCAGAAAAGATATATAGATGGTAAATAAGCATATGAAAGGATGCTCAACATCACTAGTCATTGTGAAAATAGAAATTAAAATTACGAGTTACCATTGCATCACATATATTAAAATGTCTAAAATTAAAACAACTGATTCTACAGTGTGTTGGTAAGAGTATAGAGCAACTGGAACTCTTACACACTGCAGGTAGAAATGTACAATGGTACAAAAGTTTGGAAAACAGTTCAGCAGTTTCTGAAGAAGTTAAGCATACACCTAATGCATGATTCAGACACTCCACTGCTAGGTATTTATCTAAGAGGAATGGAAGCATATGTACATACAAAGACTTGTACACAAATGTTTCTAACAACTGCATTTGTAATATATCAAAACTGGAAACAACTCAAATGTCCATTAAGAGTGAATGGATAATAAAATTATGGTACAGTCACATAAAGTAATCCTATTCATTCAGCAATAAAAAAGAATGAAATATAATTACATGTAAAAATATGGATGATTTTCAAAATAATTATGCTGACTGATGGAATCTAGACCAAAAAAGTAATACTGCATGATTTTATTTAAATAAGATTATAGAAAAAAGCCAACTAATATATAGTAATGGAGAAAGATCAGTCGTAGCCTAGGAATTGGCTGTGGGGACAAGGAGATACAGGAGAAGGTGTGGGAGTCCCGTTCAGGTGCCTAGTTCTGTGCTGTAGACTTGAATCGTTAGCATGTGAAACTCAGCTGTGGTGGATTACATCTGCAGCTGGCTAGGGGGAGTGCCTTCCACCATAAGTAATGTTTAATCGAATTAACTGGAGGCTTAAAAAACAGAGGTCAGAAGAGAGCTCCGCACAGCACGGCCCAAGCAGCTCAGCACACCTCATCTCAGCACTTGCGAGAAGTAGATAGTAATTGCTCCTGGGAAAGCTGTTTGAACCCAGAAGCTGGAGGGAAGGCCAACAGACATGGCCCTGTGCCTTCCCATGTAAGAGAGAACCTCCGGTGAAACTTAGCTGCCTTTCTTCTGAAGAACTTTAAGTTTTTAACTAAATATATCCCCTTTTATTAAAAGCCAATCCGTCTCTGGTGTGTTGCATTCTGGCAGCTCTGGCAGACTAGAAGAGAAGGCGTTACGAAAGGCATGAGGAATCTTTTGGAGATAGTGGGTATGTTCGTTATTTTAATTGTGGTGATAGTTTCACAGGTGTATGTGTGTGCCAAAACTCCCAATTGTACACTTTAATTATGTGTTTTACTGTATGTTATTTATACTTCAATAAAACTATTTTAAAATAAGTAATAATTTTTCACCGAAATCTTTATATATTTTTCTTTTATCCAGTGTTACTTAAAAGAGCTACTTGAACACAATTTCTTACCTTCTGCATGACTCCAGGTCTTCATTACGAATATAAGTTATTAGCAGCCTGTTAATGAACTCGCAAGTGTAAGCGATTCAGACCAGACCTGGTGTTTGGGTCAGCTTCCAGTTCTTTTGGCCTCCTTCTCTGCTGTCAACTTTCATGGCCTCCTGTGGACAGCAGGTCCTCTCCTAACCTGAGGCTTTATTGAAAAGACCGTTGGCCTCAGTGCATTGCCAAACTCTTCTACAGAATAAAGTTCACAGGCTGTCTCAGCAAGTGCCCTCATCCCTTACTCACTCTTCTTCATTTTCAAGATCACACCCTTTCCTCCTCACCCAGGTTTCTCTTTCAAGCTCATTCTTCCCTTCTCTCCCCTTCTCTGCCTATCCTACTCATTCCCCTCCCCGTCCTCCATCAATTTCTTTCATATTTTGGACTTTTGCCTTTCTACTAGCTTCTTCTCTCAGTTCAGAAACATGCTCAGTTATCTTTCATTTAGAAAATAATGACTTTCCTTGGATCGCATGTTCTCCATCAGCTTCTCTTACCTTCCTTCTTGATCTCGTGGCTAAGCTTCTTGAAAGTGAAATCTACACTCATCCCTTATTTCCCTGGTCCCCACGTCCTCTACTCATCAACTTTGCCTGTCTTTTACCCTGCTTATTTGCTTGACAAATGGCAAACTTTGACTTTGTGGAAAACTTCCTTGGAACTCCTTAAGTGTCACGGTCCCCCAACACTCCTGGCCCCCTCCTGCCCTATCAGTTTCTGGTGCTGGCTCCACTTTTTCCACCCACCCCTTGCCAATGTCATCCAGTGTTCTGTTCTTAGCCTTTTTTTTTTTTTAATCTTATTCTACATATTCTTTCTGGGGGTATCTTGTCCATGCGCATGGTATAAATAACTAGTCAAGCATTAATGGCCCCCAAATCTGTGTCTCTCACCAGTATGGTTTTCTGGATGAGAGCTCCATATAGTCAGCTGCCTCTGGGATATCTTCCTGTGGCTCTTGCACAAGGAACTCAGTCTATGTGTTCCAAATTGAGCTCATTATGCTTCCTTTCCCTCTGGGTAATTGTTCAGCAATCACTAATTCATCCAGTTCAGAATCTGAGTTTTTTAGCCTTGATCCCCAAGTCTCCTTTACTTGACACATTCATTTCCTAGGCTTTGTCAATTCCATTCCAGATCTAAATATGTCTTGATTTCTTCCCTTTCCATCCCCACCGCTACTCTCTGAGAGCCTTTCCATATCCTTTGAAACTGCCTCTCCCACCCACACCTCAAGGAATATTTTATTCCTCCCTCTTTTGGGTAAGACCCCTGGTATCTTTTACATAGCTATAAGGCAAACTTTATCACTTGCAATCTTTTGTTTATGTTTTAAACATGACCTAATTTATGCAGAAATAGATACAGAAACTATGTTTTTTTTCCCTATTTATTTATCCCTAGAACAAAGAAGAGGGCCTAACATAATAAATATATTTTGAATGTATAAATGATAACTTTTGTTTTTGAAGGTCTTTTTGAGGGGAATGATTACATTTTAGCTAATATGGTATTGAAAATATACTACTTTTTTTACAAGGTGTATCTGTGAGGGGCTAGTTGATAGCTGGATAAATAACTAAATACTCAATATAATCCTGTAGCTGGAAAATGCAGTAGCAAAAAAACTGCTTTGGTGTAATCACTTCATTCACATGGCCTTGAATTATTTTAAGCCTAAAAAGCCCCTTTTGAAATAGTTTGTTTGTTTGGGGTTATGAAAGTCCAACCCCCTTTCCCACTATAACTGGACTTAGAAAATTTTTCCTCCAGTTCCCTGATGACGCATCTTCAAGAAACTCACCTTCTCAGGAAATGAAGAGACTTTTTTCTCTGTCTGATGCGAGGTCAGGCGGGCCTGACTATTTCGGACCGTGCTTTCTGACGGTGACATTCGTATTATGAAGGATGCTAGGTATTTCAAATAGAGAACGTTAATACAGACATTGTTTACTCAGGTGTTGGAAGGATGAAACAGTGCAGAGGGGACTGAAGCAAACCAGAGAGGAAAAGCTCAGGAAGCAGCTACCACCCAATGTTATTTTGGAACACAAAAGGGGCGAGGTGGAGTTATCAGAACTTAGAGGTCCAAAGTGATGGTTTCTGCAGAGCTGATGCTCAGACTCTTGGGATAGGGGAGGACACCTCAAAGCTGGTCTTCTAAACTCTGAGGGCCTGTGTTCAGGTCCGCGGCATGGCACGTTGCCCTGGGGCCTCTTGAAGGGATGTGGTGAGGTTGGTGCTGGCGGTGCCAGCAGAAGCAGTAGGCTGCTGGAGGGAGGCAGGCCGAAGCTGGACACGAGATCATGTGCCCCTTCTCTCGCCGCACCTTACTATTTCCTGCTAGGAACTCCGTCATGAGAATCTGATAGGTCAAGTGGCAAGAGATTCTGGAAATGTGGCTTACAGATTCCTAAGCCCGGTCTACACAGAAGTCGTTCTGGAGCTCAGAGACCACAGGTAAATGATGGGTATCTGAGCCCTCCTTGAGCTTTGGTTTGAAAAACGTTGAATTCTCCAGAAGGTGGGCGTCTTCCTTTCATATTATCTTTCAAAGACTTAGCCAGTAAGCATCCTCTGTCCAGTAAATGAGTGAATGAATGCAAGATTAAATAATTCCATAACCTGAAAGATGCTACTTCTTTTCCATCCCTACCATGAGCTGCTGACCCTCCAGCGCGGCTGTCTGAGAGCCACTTCATGGCGTCCCGCTGTTGCTCGTGGTGACGGGGAGCTCAGCCGTCAGGACTCGGAGGTATTTGTCGCGTTGCATATTGTGGGCATCAAAGTCAAGGAGGTGAAAGGTGAGCAGTGTGATTGCTGCGGAAAATGGCGTGAACTCTATTTATCTTAGACATATGCAAAACTGAAACAGTTTTTCTTTGCTGGGCAGAAGCTTACTAGTTATTTTTCGATGACTTTTTTCTTCTCTTCATCATTCTAAAAGTATTAACTTATTCCTGATGCCTCTTATGATTTACTTTGAATGCAGCAAAGCTTTCTCTGCAGGACTGATGACAGCTCCTCATCGAACTTTTCTGGGAACAAGCATATAAATGGCATATTTAATGTAGGAATAAGGCATTGATTTGAGTTTGTGATATTTGCAGGATCATTGTGACCTGAATAAAACATAAAAACACACTAAAATGTAGCTTCAGCAACTGAATATTTAAATGGTCATAAATGAGAAAGCACAATCCTATTTTTTTTCCCCTGGAGTATACAGAATGTAGAAATTTAAAACTGCAGGATCAGGACTTGATTTTAAAAAGCGATATGTTTTGGGAAAATAACTTTTGGGAGCAAAGTGAGAATACATAAATAATGACATCTCAAAAGTTGCCTGCTCAAAATTGATATAAAAGGCATCAATATAATGCCTTTTTATGCCTATAATGCCTATATTGATGTAATATAGGATAGGAAAAGTCATTTATTGGCTTTAACCATTTCAAGGTTGGTCTTTAGAAATGAATTGCACAATGTGAGTGAATTTGGTGCTACTGCTGTTCTAATGCAAACATACGGAGATAATAATCCTTTTGAAATTTGTTAAAAATTATTATTTTGCTATTTTGTATTCATTCATTTTTATTTATTTATATTCAAGAAAACAAACAATACACTTAGAACCACCAAAAATGGACATCTTAGTTAGCTTAGCCATAGGCATATTTAAATAAAGTATCCATATAATCATTGTAAAGCCTGTTTGTACAATATGTTTCATAAACCAATTTAAAATTAAAGCAAGGAAGGAAAAAAATCTATAAATACAGATATCAGAGTTACTTGAACTCTAAATATTAAACAGTATCTTAAATACCATTTGATCACCTACCAAAACTCTGTGTGTTCTCAAAATATCAAGTAAAAAGTTATTCCACGTATCAACTTTGCTATAGTAATGAGCTATGTTACTAAATATTTTCAAATTTATGATTTCGGGAATTCATTTTATCTAATATTACTATAACTGCCTATAGTTTTTTTAGCCATTTTTTAGTTGTAAAATATAACATATATACACAAAGAAAAGAAATTTAAAAAGAAGCAATTTTCAAAGCACACTACAGCAAGCAGCTACAGAACAGTTCCCAGAGTTTGTCATCGGCTGCCCTGCCCTCAACTCAGATTTTTCTTTCTAGCTGTCCAAAACGCAGGCGGCTTTATCAGAGTCATAATATGGAATTATGCAATATCTGTTCTTTTGTATTTGACTTGTTTCAATCAGCATTATGTCCTCAAGGTTCATCCATGTTGTCATATATTTTGGGACATCATTTTGTCTAAATGCTGCATAATGTTCCATCGTATGTATATAGCACATTTTGTTTGTTCACTCGCCTGTTGATAGGCACCTAGAGTGTTTCCATCTCTTGGCAATTGTGAATAGTGCCACATGAACACTGCTGTGCAAATGTCTGTTCGTGTCACTGCCCTCAACTCTTCTGGGTATATACCAAATATTGGTATTGGTGGGTCATAGGGCAACTCAATATTTAGTTTTCTGACTTCCACAGTGGCTGAACCATTTTACATTCCCACCAAAAGTGAATAAGTGTTCCAATCTCTCCATCCTCTCCAACATTTATACTTTCCCGTTTGTTTAATAGCAACCATTCTCACAGGTGTGAGGTGATATCTCATTGTCATCTTAATTTGCATCTCCCTTGTAGCCACTGAGGATGAGCAGCTCTTCAGGTGCTTTTTAGCCATTTGTATTTGCTCTTCAGAAAAGTGCCTATTCATTTCCTCTGCCTGTTTTGTAATCGGGTTGTTTGTTCTTTTGTTGGTGAGCTGTATGATTTCTTTATGTACACAGGATATCAAGTCTTTATCCGATATGTGGTTTCCAAATACTTTCTCCATTGAGTTGGCTTCTCTTCACCTTCTTTATGAAGTCCCTTGAGGCACAGAAACTCTTGACCTTGAGGAGTTCCCATTTGTCTAATTTTTTCTTTCACAGCTTCTGCTTCCGGCATAAAGTTTAAGAAATTATCTCCTATTACTAGATCTTGAAGATGTTTCTTACATTTGTTTCAAGAAGTTTTATGGTAGTGGCTCTTGCAATTAGATCTTTGATCCATTTTGAATTAATTTTTGTATAGGGTGTAAGGTAGCCATCCTCCCTCATTCTTTTGGCTATTGAAATCCAGTTCTCCCAGGCCCATTTATTGAAAAGGCTATTCTGTCCTAATTCAGTGGATTTGGGGGCCTTATCGAAGATCAAATGTCCATAAATTTGGTGGTCAATCTCTGCACTCTCGATTTTATTCCACTGGTCAGTCCTGTCTTTGCAGCAGTCCCATGCTGTTTGACCACTGTGGCTTTACAGTACGCTTTAAAGTCAGGAAGTGATGGACCTCCCAGTTTGCTCTTCTATTTTAGGATGTCTTTAGTTATTCGAGGTCTCCTTCCCTTCCACATAAATTTGATAACCAATTTTTCCAAGTCTTCAAAGTAGATTGTTAGGGTTTTATTGTGAATCTGTAGATCAGTTTGGGTAGAATTGACATCTTGACGTAATTCAACCTTCCTATCCATGAGCATGGAATATCTTTCCATCTATTTAGGTCATTTTTTATTTCTTTTAGCAATGATTTGTAATTTTCTGTGTATAAGTCCTTGGAATCCCTGGTTAGGGTTATTCTTAGATACCTGATTCTTCTGGTTGCTATTCGGAATGGAATTTTTTCTTTAGTTGTCACCTCAGATAGGTCATTGCTTGTGCATAGAAACATTACCTATTTTTGTACATTAATCTTATGTCCTGCCACTTTGCTGAATTTGTTTATTAGCTCAAGGAGTTTAACTATAGATTTCTCAGGGTTTTCTAGGTATAGGATCATGTCATCTGCAAATAATGAAAGTTTTACTTCTCTTCTTATATTCATTCACTTTACTTAAGACACTTTGTTCATAGATCTTAGCTTTGAGATAATAAAACAAACTAAGTTTCCTTTTTCGCTGTGGTACATTGCAGTATTTACCCTAATTTTCCAACCCTCACTGTGTCCATGCCCTTTGCTATGTGAATTTACAGTTCCATTTACCTCTGTGGGTATTATTTTCTGGTCTCTGATATTGGGCTTGGCTGAAGAGTCCAGGAAAGAAGTGACAGTGTCCAGTTCTGAGCCCAGGTCTAGGTGACCCTCTTACCATATGTATCTGCTGTTGCCTTGAGAAGAACATCCCCAGCCCAGCCTGCTGGTGGAAGGAAAAGCACAGTTACTCAAGATGGGCCCAGCCTAGGTCAGCTCTCATCCCTCGCCAGTTCACAAATGTGTGACTTAGATAAATGCTTATGTTGTAAATCAACAATAATTGTGATTATTTGTTACACAGCATTATGATAAATCGCTAACTGATATATCCAAAGATAAGCAGGACTTCAATGCTAACACCAAAAATAGGTGTCTACGGTGAGTTTTCTAAGCACTTGTAACAAAACGTCATATGCATATTTGATTGTGCACTAAGATTTTAGATTAGAAAGAATCATGGCATGAATTTCTTGGAAATAAAGATGTTAAGCAAGCTATAAAAGCATGAAAATTTGGATTGTGATTGTGTCTTACCAATTCAACTCTTACGTAATTCATTTGCCTGGTAGGCATTCAAGAAGTATTTGTTGAATTAGTAAATGAATGAAATAGTGGAGTTTCTTTTACTGACTTAATTTTCATTATTTTTTTTCCTTAACAATTGACTGCAAAAAAGACAAAACATTTTAAGAAGAGTCTTCAAATAAAAAACAAACCAATCAGAAATTCAACAAATCATTGGTGTAGGTCAGTGGTTCTCAACGGGACATGATTTTTGCCTCCCAAGGGACACATGGCAATATCTGGAGACATTTTTAATTGTCACAACTGGAGGTGAGGTGTATGCTGCTGACTTCTAGTAGGGAGAGGCCAGTGGTGCTGCCAAACATCCTGCAATGCACAGGACAGACCCTACAAAAAGAATTATCTGGTCCAAAATGTCAGCAGTGCCAAGATTGAGAAACATTGCTTTAGGTACTTCAAATCCAAACACAGAAATTATTTTAAAGATATGATTTAAAAAAAAAATCTTTAAAGATTTTAAGAGCTGGAGTCAGCATGACATTTGATTGATATACTAAAATTATTTAATGGTTCTTTTTTGTTTCCTTGAGTTACTTAAAAATTCTCTTTTAATTCTCCTTGCTTTATATGTTGGATTAGAAAATTGAGGCTGGTCTAATTCTTTTGCCCTTGTAAGTTCTCTGATCTTTTTGTCTGAGGCCCTGATGATTTTTTCATTATTTTAAAGTTCTAGACTATGTCTTGGAGTTGATCATTCTGGTTCAATTTCCCCATGTAGCGGCGGTCCTTTTATTATGTATATTCAGGTCTACTATTTCTGCAAAGTTTTCTCAGAGTATGGTTTTGCGTATAAATTCCACTGTTTTGGTTTTCATGTTTGTGGAATCCAATTATACGTGTTATTAGATCTTCTTTTCCTGACTTCCAGTTCAACCACTTTTTCTTTGACCCTGCATCAGTCAGGGTGTTTTATAGAAGCAGAACCAACAGGAGATATCTGAAAATATGAGATTTATAAAAGTGACTCATGCAACCATGGGAATGGAAGAGTCCAAAATCTACAGGGCAGGGTGTGAAGCTGGCGGCTGTGATGAAGCATCTGGACGAACTCCACAGGAGAGGCTACTGGCTAAGGAAGCAGGGAAAGCGTCGCCCTCCCTTAAAAAGCCTTCAGCGGATCGGATTGTCTGGTTGGTGGAAGACACCCCTTAGTTCATCGCAGATATAATTAGCCGCCGACGGAGTCAACTGACTGATGATTTAACACACCAGCCTCTGTTCATCAGCAGCCACAAAATGTCCTTGCAGCAAAGATCAGGCACGTGCCCACCTGACCAGACCACTGGGCCCATCACCTCGGCCAAACGGGCCCCAGAACCTCACTGCTGGGACCCCTTTATCTCATTTTAATTCTCTGTTGTTTTCCTTTTGGGTTTCATGAAATTCTCATTCAAATTTATCCTTCTTTGAACCTTGTCATGTGGTTGTCATTTCTGATACCATTGTCTTTTTCTTCTATTTTTTTTCACAAAAGCAATCAGAATTTATTTCCTTCTTCTCCATATTTCTTCTTAATTTTTGAATTTCTGATTTATGGTGATTCTCCCCTCTACCCCCATCTCACATTCCCAGATGTTTGTTTGAGGCTATTAGTTTGCTTTGGAGTGTTATAATTTTCTTCTGTCTTATGGCTGTTTAATTGGGGAGAATTTTCATCAAGTAAAATGTTTTAGCAGTCATCTACGTTTTCTTCTTACAGTGACTATGTACAGAAAACTACTCACCTGACCTCATTTCTGGATGGGGCTGGTTGTTGGCGTCAATGACCATCCTGGTTAAGGAGCCCCCTTTTCTGCTTGTGCACCGGAGGGTGTTTCTCTGGTGAATACCTTTGTTCTGGGGGCGAGGTGATGGAGGAAGCTGTGCAGCCTTTAACTTTTTGGGTTTCTTTTGCCTTGCAGGACCTGGAATCTTTCTTTCTTGTTTCTTTTTGCCTTCTCCAAGCAGTAGTGAAATGGTAGAATGCTTCTTGCCTTCCCTGTTACCCCCTTTTCTGCAGCCTTTCCAGGAGTCCTTGGATACCATATCACTTTTAGGTTTCTTCCTTTAAGTTAGCACTCTTATCTACTGGGCTCTCTTCCAGGATTTCATACTTAAGATGGACTTTTTCTGGGAGCTATTTTATCGTAATTCTTCTTTTCTCTTCCATGAAGTTTTTCTTGACCACCCCAGATCTCTGCAAAGGCTGGTGGTGGGGCCTCAGGATATAGACCTGTTGTAAATTGATTTTTAAAAAATTATGGATAGTTCAAAGTTTGTAGTGTTCTTGGATTTCCAGTTGTGCTGAAGATGTGGAATTTTTGTAGTTGTACTTTTTCTTCTTATTGACATGTATATTATTTTGGAGGATATATAGAGAGATTCACATTTACCTGGCTGCCACTATCTCAGCTATCCAGAAATGATATCATTTGTCTTTTAACTTTGCCTGTAATATCCTTTGTAGTACAGAAAGTTTATGATATTATGTAGCTTAATCTTCTTCTTTTATAGCTTGTGGGATTTTGTTATGCTTGAGAAAGGCTTTCTCCCTGCAAGATTGTAAAAATGTAGTCTTATATTTTTGTTCCAGTATGAATTTTTAAATAATAAAAATTTTAAAATTTAAAATGCATACTTGAGAGGTAGGGATCTAAATTTTTTCCTCTATAAATAGTTACTTTCAAAAAAATATTCCCCACTGATTTGTAATGCCACCTTCATTATATACCAAATTTCCATGTATACACAGGCTTATTTCTTAACTCCTTGTTCTGCTTACCTGATTTATTTGTTTCTTCTAATGTAAGCAATTTCGGCTGCAACTGTTTTCCCAGTGTTACAGAGTAATCAAAAGGAACACAGCATGTTGCTTCATTTTACTCAGTGAATCCTTGCTTTCTCAAATTTTCAGACATTTTATGGTAATTTTTAAGCCCATACCTCCAGTTATAATGAAAGAGAGTTGATTCCTCAATATTGCTAGAGGGCATTTATTCAACAAACTCATTATTATTCAGTCCCCGGGCTTCCGCATTACATTTTATATTTTTTTAATCCTGTTTTATAAGTCCAAGACCCTGTTACAATTTTAAGGAGAGCAATTAAACTACTATTCCTTTTAGAATAATTTCAGTAAAGCTACCTGGTATTGGAACGGCTCATTGTTATCTGAACACTAAATGTTAACGTTGGAAAAGTTATTTAGTCTTTCTAAGCCTTGGTGTCTTCTTTGTTAAAATCATGTTAATCGTATCATTTATTTTATAGGAGTGTCATGTGCTTAGCTTCGTACTTTGAATGCTGTTTGCAATGATTTCCAGCGTCAGTTTGGCCCCGGGTGATGGTACCCAGCTGTTTGGTTCAGCAAGCACTGGCCTGATTAACACTGTGAGGGCATTTTGTGGATTTAAATCATTAGTCAGTTAACTGCATCTATGGCTGATTATATCTACAATCAACAAAGGAGATGGCCTTCAGCAAGGAGAGGAATCTCCTCTTCTCATCATTCCGAGGCTTTAAATGAAGAGTTGATTATTTCGTTAGTCAGCGTTCCTGGGGAATTCATCATCACCTTCCTCAGGGTTCCCAACACGTGGCTTCTCCTGGGGAAGGTGTTTTACCAGGGTCCCAACCCATGGCCTGCTCTGTGGAGTATGGGCTGGGCAATCCCATGGCCTGCTCTGTGGAGTATGGGCTGGGCAATCCCATGGCCTGCTCTGTGGAGTATGGGCTGGGCAATCCCATGGCCTGCTCTGTGGAGTATGGGCTGGGCAATCCCATGGCCTGCTCTGTGGAATATGGGCTGGGCAATCCCAAAGTTGTGGAAGCCAATCCCTAAAATAAACCTCTTAATTTTCACATATATATATCCTGTCAGTTCTGCTTCTTTAAAGAACCCAGACTAATAACACTGTTGGTACTCAGTAAATAGTAGCTATTATTATTATTACTAAATTTTATAAAGTATTTTGAACTCCATAATATACTAATACTTGTTAGTTGTTTTGAGAGTTTAAATGATTTTTGGTCAAAAACAATTATTTGGATGTTTCTATATCTATGTTTATGTCTATAGCTATAATGATAAGCATTCAGTTTTTGATTAAATATTATCAGGTGGATAGAAGTTACTAAGAACTGAATTATCGTCTTTTAGTGACAGTTCATCAAGAATAGATTTTAAGTATTTAGCAAAATGCTTGCAGTAGATTACTGCAATCGTCTTAGCAAAGGGATTGTTCATTTACGAGTTCGCTCTGGACTCACATGATTATCAACGTTATCTTGCAAAATCTATCTGTTTGCATCTGTCATTTATGTGCTTACCTATCTAATACTAATTCAGCAAACATTTCTAATTAGAAGTGAGGGATAGTGCTTTTTTTATTTTCTAGGTGAAAAACCTGAGGCTCAGAGTTTTACTAATGAGTCAATGTCATGCTGGTTGCCTGTAACATGACATGCATTTTCTGTAAGACGAGGCGTGGGCACGCCTTGTTTACTGACTACACTTTTAGGAATTGCTTACAATATCAATTCCTACTTTGTCCTACAAAACAGTCAATGTACAAATAAATAACACCTACCTAGGGGCATTTGAGGGACATGGGATGTGACCGTGGAGAGGAAACTTTGGCGTGTCACTTGCATTGGGAACAAGATAATACCTTATTCTGTGATGTTGCTGTTAATCTCTGGCAGAGAGGTCAGAATAGAGTTGCTCCTTCAAGAATAGGTAACTTTAGGCAGGGGCAGGGGTCAGCAGGGGCATGGGATGGAAGAGGAAGGAACTTTGGGTGTGTTGAGGAGGCTGGGTTATGAAAGGGAAAAAGTGTCAACGAGATGGAGTCAGAGAGTCTAGACATTATTTTTGTGTGGACAACTGGTGGATGATAATTTTGTGTGGATGATAATTTTTTTTCCCATTTCACTAGGGGACCCTAGTTCAGAACCATATTATTTTAACCCCATTCTATTTCAAAATCCTCTTATTAAGCTCATTGTTTCCAACCTTGCCCATTCTTAATCTACGCCCACCCCCCATGAGTATTCCTAAATATGTGTCTCTTGCTTCCCTCTTCATGATCCTCTAATGGGTCCTTAGAACTTCTAAGCTCAGTTATATAACATCAGGGCATCCAAGGGCCTCTGTCAGCTGACCACATGATCTCTATCTATTCAGCTCTCACAGTTTCTTAACTTGGACCTTAACTCCATTTAGGGCAAGCCATTCATGCAACGAACACTTACTGAGCACTTACTATGTGAAATACTGCAGGTGACACAAAGATGACTCAGACATGTGTAATACTCTCAGGGAAATGCAGGGTAATTTAATCTACTCATTTCAGAAGGCAATTGTGGCATCGAGAATAATTTGATTTGGCCATAATCATGTGAGGGATGAGCCCAAATAAGACAAGAAATACGTCCCGTCAGATAGCCGGACTCAAGGCATTTTGATCCTCTGTTGGTTATAGAGGGAGTAGGCTGTTTGTGAATACTGGAAGGCTGTCAGGACCAAGGAGGGGTGTCTGCACAAGATGAGAATTTAGACTTGAAAGAAGTCAAGTTTCCTCTCGGCTGCACATGCAGACAGTTTCACCTCCTATTTCAGGCGATTTGTAGATCCTTCCCAAATTATTATGCTTGGGAAAGATGAAAACTTAACTAAAGATTAAAGCATTTGTAAGGGTTTTCATGTGAAACTGCCCTGAAGGCAGGAGCCAAAGTACAAGATCCAGGACTGAACTAGAGTCCGTTAAACAGAGGTTGAGATAGTAAAATATTAGTATAAAATATATCCCTTTTAACATGGGTATTTGAGCTCATTTGCAATCATTGAATGACTATTTAAAAGAAAAGTATTTTAAAGGTCAGTTAATGAATATGCTTTATGTACTCTATTAGGAGTGGCAAATACATTTTGATTTACATGCAGTTCGAACTGATTGATACTAGGAGCCTGAAATACTGGGTTCAGAAGGGTTTTGAGGCCAACCTTGAGCTCAGTCGGGAAGAAGAATATAAAGGCTGTGGTGGTTTGGAGGAGAGGGTGGTTGGGGAAGGTGCAATGAGTGCCACACGTTCGCCATCCCATAATCACCTTTGTCTTGCTCATCAGGACGAAGATGGTGCCTGGCAAATGATAAACCTTTAGTACAGAAGCTCAGCTATCTGCGCTTGAATGCTGGCTCTGCTCCTTACTAACATGGTAATCTGGGTACATAATTTAGCCTCTCAGTATTTCACTTTTCGTATCTGTGAAATGGGGATAAAAATAATAACTACCTTATAAAACTGTGATAAAGAATAATGACATGTGTAAAATGCTTAAAATAGTCCCTGGGTTATTATAAGCAGCAGTTATTATTATTGCCATTATTACAGCTATTGTTACTACAGGTGATAAATAAATATCTGTGCAACAAATACATTGAGCTATTTTATGACAATGTTCCTTTTGTGCATAAGAAATTATGCTAGTTTCTATGAATCAGTTAGCCATGTTTTTGGAAAGCTTGGTCATATTGAAATAAGGGAATTCTCTCCAAGATATTACTATGTTCTAGTAAGTACCTATTTACCCATATTTCCAAAAAGTTAAATAGACTTAAGGTATTAGCTTTGCAAACCCAGATCTATAAAATGACTCTTTTTCTTACAAAACTCAGAGAAGGTTAGAAGGGAGACGAATATTAAGTGTTATGTACTCATTAGAGGAAAGTAGCTATTAAGTACAGGGCCCGAATATGGCTAAAGGTAGACCAAATTATTTTGGAACTTTGACATTTATCTCCACAGTTGAATCTATAGTAAGTTTAGTCTCAAAGGAAGTTAGTTTAAATCATAACAGAAATCTTATCTAAATTTGTCACATTTAAATAAACTTTGCACAGCAAATACTGAGCAAATGTACTTGAATTCTAGTCTCAGAAAGAGGTTTTTGAAAACACAGAGAGCATATTTCAATTTGTTTATGTACATCTATTGCAAAGAAAAACCAGGTGTCACCAGTGGTGCAGCTGGGGGAAAGTACTGGATTTACGCTTTACTTTAAATGAATCTGCTTGTGCTCTGATGTGGATCACTTCCCAAAATCAATGCTCTTCAACCTTAAAGGACCTGTTTGAGATCTAAAAAAGGGGTCTACCCATGGAGACAGCATTTAGGGGGACTACGATTTGTTTTAAAATTCATGTCTAGAAATTGACTTCTCCTCTAAGATATCATGATTATCTTTTAGGGGGAAAAAGCACATGGGCTTATGTAACTGCATTATGCTCACTGTTGGGGGTCTTAGAGAACCTTCTGAAGGTGATCTGCGCCCAACGTGCGGCCCTCAGGCCAGCAGCAGCGTCTTCTGGAGCCGGACAGACGTGCAGACCCTTGGGCCCACCCCAAACCTACTGAATCAGAATCTGCTTCTGACAAAGTTCCCAGGTGATCTGGAAATGCTTTAAAGCTTGAGAAGGCCCGCTTTGCAGTTGGCCGACCTCGTGGTCTGAGAGTGTGCTGAGCACCTGGTAGGCGAGGCCGTCCAATGCATCATTTAGATGGTGGTCATTTAGATAGACCCGAATTGGGTAAGGTGGGGTAAGTATTTGCTTAAATAGCACACTGAGTTTCATGAAAAGATCGCCTGAGGATCCTAACACGAAAGGAGGTGTTTTCTGATCACCGTGTGTCACGCTGCTTCTTGTCCTGTTACTGACACAAATGGAAACATACCGTGTTTGTTGCCTGCTTTTACCACCAGATGCGCACCCAACAACCCATCACATCTGCTCAGTGATTTGGGAGCTTTCATGGGAGAAAGTTATCTAATCATGGTGTCACCAAACGCGTGCTCATTTCAACACTCAATTTCCAGCCCCACTACACAGTGAGAGATTAGCACGCCTGCAGAGAGAGCAAGGCAGGCCTGCTGGATGGAGTCTGCAATCGGTGGCTAGTTTAAAGTAAAAAGCAGCCGTACAACCGAACTCATATGCAAATCATCCTTCTTGTCCTCTACAGACTCCTTTTCTGTCAGAGCTGATCTCCAGGGGCATTGTCTTCTCCTTTCTGGGATTGGGGTGCAAGCGGATTTAAGGCTTTCTTCCATGGGGTTTGTCGCCCAGGAAGGGAACAGATAGAGGGTCCCGGCCTCCCACGGACAGAGTTGCTGACGGAGCTGACCCCTGCCTTTGGTTAAAGACCCAGGACTGATGGGTGGACCAGCAACTCTACTGGCCTCACTAAACTGACTTTCATTGACATAACAAGCTGAGGGTTTGTGATTTAAGCTGTTTCTAAGCCCTTAAATAAAGAAGGCTTTTTCTCATCATTCTTATTTGTAATTTATCTTGTTCAAAGACACCTACCACCTTCCTGGAAAGTCTCTTATTGTTTTTAGTTATTTACAAAATGGACATCTGTCTAGAGAACATTTTTACATGTATGTATTTATATATGTATATCTGTGTATGCATACGTTTATTTCCCGCCACTCCCCAGCACCATTCAATAGCACCTACAACCTGGGTTCCTAATTGATTTTTCAGATTCAATGCTGTTGAGATATGGAAATGAACGGGTTACACCAGAATCCAATCAGAAACATTCTGCGCTAAATCTAATTACGATGGTGAGTAACAGCGGTTGTCTGGGTGAGCCTCACTGCCATTCACGGACGCCACTCGCTCCAGCCAACCTTCCACAAGGGGTGTGGGATGGGGGCCCCTTACTCAAGCCCCTCTTGGAGGAAATCCATAAAAGAGCAGCGATACCAATCCAACAATAAATGCTGCAGGAATTAATGCTGGAGTCGTGAAATGCTGTCAGTAACTCCTTTGCTATGCACTAAAGGGACAATAAAGGGAATTCAGGCTTTCAAAAAACTTGTTTTTATGTATTAGGGCTATTTTAATTGAAACCCGTCAAAGACACAGCAGAGCACCAGTCAGCAGCTGTTTGCCCATTGCTTTTCATTTATTTCAGATTTTTTTCCTGGACACTCCTTTTATGTTGCCCTTACAGTTCATTATTTAAAGCAACCTTGAAGATTGATTTCATCATATTTGGGTTCATCAACCCACAGCAGGCTCCACAACTGTCCTCACCCTTGCAAATCACTTTCCTTGACCTCCTCTTGTCTTCCTTGATAAATTAGCTAGATGATCAGCCAGTCAGTGTCTATTTGCATACCTACTATGTGCTACATGACACACCGATTTGAGGAAGGAGAAATCACCAGTCCTGCCCTCGAGGTGCTCAGAGCACCTTCACAGACCCCTGAAATGAAGCAAGTGGGCTAAGGAGAGAATAATGTAAGGTGGGGTTCAATGCTAAGCCACAGAGTTCAGGGCCGGGAGAGGAGGCTGGCTGGGGTGGTTAGGGAGGACTTCCTGGAAGAAGAGGGCTTGAGCAGGGGTGGTTAGGGAGGACTTCCCAGAAGTAGATGCTGGGCTGGGGTGGTTAGGGAGGACTTCCTGGAAGAAGAGGGCTTGAGCAGGGGTGGTTAGGGAGGACTTCCTGGAAGCAGAGGCTGGGCTGGGGTGGTTAGGGAGGACTTCCCGGAAGAAGAGGGCCTGAGCTGGGGTGGTTAGGGAGGACTTCCCAGAAGAAGAGGCTGGGCTGGGGTGGTTAGGGAGGACTTCCCGGAAGCAGATGCTGGGCTAGGGTGGTTAGGGAGGACTTCCCAGAAGAAGAGGGCCTGAGCTAGGCTCTGACAGAAGGCAGAGGGCAGGGCCAGCGGGAGCGCCGTAGGAGGTGGCGGGCCAGGCGGGCGGGCCTGTCTGAAGCAGGAGGAGGGGACACTTGGACGGGTCGGGGTAGGGTGCGGTGGAAAAGGTGGTAGAGGACTGCCCTCGGAGGGGCCTAACCCAGGGGCAGAGCAGAGCCCAGGGCAGGCTTCCGTGTGTGATGGCGAGGGCAAGGCAGAAGGGCAGGTGGGTAGGGAAGCTGGGGAGACACTGCACCCCGGGCAGAAGCCATGTCCCCCGTCCCACAAGTCCCTTCTGCAGCCCCTTCTAAGTGTGTGCTCTGTGCACCGCCTGCACACACTTGTGAAAAAGGCAGATTTCTGGATTCTACCCTGAACCTACCAAATCAGGATCACTGGAAACGTGGATTTGTAATACGTCCTCAGGTGACTTAATGAGGAATGGCTAAAGGACTAGTCTCACGGTCAGAAAGCCAAGAGGCGGTGGAGCTGGCGTTCGTCCCCAGGCGCCAAAGCCCATTGCAACTCGACCTCTGCTCTGCCAGGTGCCTCCGTTCCGTTCCCCTCCCCTCCCCTCCCCTCCCCTCCCCTCCCCTCCACTCTCTTTCCCTCCCCTCCCCTCCCCTCTCTTTCCCTCCCCGTCCCTCCCCCTCCCCCTCCCCTCCCCCTCTCCCTTATATGGAGAAGCTGGGCTGGCAAAATTTTGTTGTTGCTTTCATGCTTTTATCCTTAAAAAATCCTTCTTCTTCTTCTTTTTTTTTTAATCTTTTCCTTTTTTATTTACTTATTTTTTATTTTGTTATTTTTTTCTTCTTTTTCTAATCTGAATCTGTTTTTGCTTGTGGGACAAACAACATTCTAACACGTGTAACAAAATGAAGACATCATCCACCATGTTTCCTGTCAACTACTGAACTGTTTTAACTTATAACGTTTCTAAGTGGCTGCATGAGCTTCTCTTTAGAGTGGTAAGAAATGCCCCCTTGTATAACTTTCAGCATTTTCCTGTATATACAAAGAGAGATTAAACAAATACGGCAAAATGTCCCCAGTGGATAAATCTAGATGAAGGTTCTTTGTTGCACTTTTTCATAAGTTTGAAATTTTTCAAAACGAAAAGTTGGGGGGAGGGAAAGACGCTGCTTGCCATCCTCTTCCTCGGCCACCTCCCTGTCGGCTGGGAAGAGGCAACTGGCCCAGGCAGCCACCTGGATTCAGAGAGGAAGGTTGAGGAAGATGCGTGTTGAGGAAGGCACAGGCAGCCCTCCACCAGTCCCGCGTTCTTCCACCAGACAGAAATGAAGGTTCGTCTTCTTTATAAACAAAACAAAATAGCACTGGCCGTTTGGGCGGTGGTTCTGCAGCCCCCGCACCGGCCTGGCTGTCGCTGGCTCATCGGCCGGGACTCCTCACCGGGCTTCCCACCCTGGGGCCGGTCGCCTCCCTGCGTTGAGCCTCACTGGGTCCGAGCCGTGGCTGTGCTGGGCGGGATGCATGGGTCACACGGAGCCGAGCGTGAAGATTCACCGCGGAAGAGGTTGAGGGATGCGCGGAGCCGAAACCTGGCCATGGGGGGCCCCAGGCATGTCCGTGGGGTGGAGAAGTCAAGGCGAGAAAGCGACTTTCCTATTCATTTGGGGTTAGAGATGTCTGTGCAATAAAAGGAACGCGGTGAAACCAGGCGTGAGGCTTCCGTAAGAGGCACCTATAGAGACGGCGCTGGAAAAGGAAGTCTGTGCGTCGGCTGCGTGTTCCCCGGCCGACTCTGTCCAGGGGCTGGGGACCTTGAGCCTGGACCACTGGGGCCCCCGGGCCGTGAGGGTGGCGGGAGGCCGCGGGCTGGGTGCTGGGCCTGGCCTCTGGGCTCCAGGCCCCTGTGGCCCCCTGGCCGGTGCCCGCGCCTGCAGGAGAGGTCTGCTCTGCAGTTGTGTCTGCGCGCCCGGTTCTCACGTACGCCCGCCCCGAGGAGCGCTTGGACTCAAGTGAAGGGGGAAGAGCAGCCATTCAGGACCGCTTTAGTTCGCATTTCCAGTGCGGCGCCCCACCCCACCCGTGCCTGCTGACACAGCCCCCAGCCCACCTTCCCGCCCGGCCACCTGGACCACCTGGCCGGAGGGGCCGGCCCCCGCGAGGCCCCGGGAGCGCTGCAGAGTCACCAGGCCCCCACGTCTGCGCCCGTGCTGGGCCCGGCGCCCGGGGTCGGGCAGGGCGTCCGCCTCGTGGCACTTACAGCCTCAAGGGCAAGACAAGCAGGAGAATATGTGGTCACGAAACTGTGCCGGACGCCTCGGAGTGAACCAGTGACCTTTCACCTGTTCCGGCAGCAGAGGAAGGGATTTCCGAGGAGACGTGTTGAGGCACACATCCGACACCGAAAGGCAGCCAGCTGCAACCCCAGGGAGTTCCCCAGACGCCCCTGCTGAGCCCCCAGCCTGTCTCCTCCCCCCCAAGGTGCACCCCCGATGCCCCTGCTGAGCCCCCCCAGGCTGTCTCCTCCCTGCCAAGGTGCTCCCCCGACGCCCCTGCTGAGCCCCCCCAGGCTGCCTCCTCCCCCCCAAGGTGCACCCCGACGCCCCTGCTGAGCCCCCCAGGCTGCCTCCTCCTCCCCCCACCTGAAGGGCAGCTCCCTTCCCCAACAAGCCTGGTGGGTGTTTTCCCACGGAGAGAAGTCCAGTGCTCTGTGTGGAGGGCTGTGCTGTGTCCCCAGAGCTCACCGAACAGTGTCCCCCGTGTAAAAGTAATGTTTGGAGAGTTGGGGAGTGGGGGGAGTGACCCCGGGGGGAAGAGCCCGGGCAGAGCTGGCAGCGCGGGGGCTTGTGAGCACAGAGGGGGGAGGTCTCACCCGAGTGCTGCATCTTAAACCTCGTTCGAATATCTTTCCGAAAAAGGAAACAAAAATGAAAGTCAAAAGATATTTAAAAATTGTAGAAATGAAACATTCATTATTTAAAATGTTGTGAAATAGAATAAGCCACAAAGACAGAAAAAGAAACCTTTCCCAGATATAATCCCTTTGGTGTTTTTAAATATTACCTACCTCTATCTCTGCTTCCAGGACTCTTGTCCTTTACATAAATAAATCTAGATCTATATTCACGTCGATTTCCATATCCATTTCCATCTCCAAGGAAGCACAGAGCATGTATTGTCTTGCAACTTGCTTTTTTATCTGTGAAGCAAATCCCAGGCAAATATCACTTGATCTGCAAATATTCCAGAAGGCACACACCTGTTTCCAGGGTCTGCACCGCCCTGAGGCGGGGGGAAGTGACAACCTGTCAGCGTTAGCCACTGGGCAGGCAATTCTCATTCTAACATCTGATAAAAGTAACAGCAGTCTCTAACATTTGCTTGGTGATGACACCTCTCCTTCACCCACACTTGCTCATTCCATTCTGATAAGAAGCATTTTTACTCACATTAGACAGATGAAATGGGGGTTTGCAGAGCTGACACAGACATTTCAAATTCCCGTCATCGCGATGTGCTCCCCCGCCAGACCCTGCGCCACCAGCCGTGGCCTGAATTCGGTGGTGTTCCTGGCCACCGCTTGCCTTCTGGCCACCGGGACACGCTCCAGGCTCCCGGGCCCCTGTTCACCACATACTTCGGGATTTTAATTAAGAATTTGGGTTGGAAGTGTTCTCTGATCACGACAGAGCAGAGAAGACCAAAATAAATATTTGACGGTACATTTAGTAAGGTTTCATTTTTAAGAACTTACTGCCGCCTATGCAATATAAAAGTTACTCCCTTCCAAAAATTGAAGTATGCCCCTAAATTCTGAAAATTACTGCCTACCAGCTGAGCTGCCTGATTTCATCTCTGCCTGTGAGTTTTTGGCATTTTCTGCTGAGCAGCTAACATGTTCTTCCTTAGCATACAAATTTGAAAGCAGATTTCAAACCTCGAGTCACATTGTTAAGTAGGAACGAAGAAATAGTATTTGATCTCTGGAGAGATGGCAGTGGCCATGCCTCCTTTCCAGCAGGGAAGCCCCCCACCTGCTATTCCATCAGAGCAAACTGACAACCTGCATGGGTTTTGAACAGCTTATCTGAATTGGCAAGAGGTGGACAGACACCTGAGATTTTGTAATCAACATTTTGGACTCCTATAGGTCATTCCTATGCCCAGAAGTTACCTTTGACAGGCTGGCTATCATGCATAGGTTTTGCGGGGGCTTAAATTAGCCCTTTTTCGTATGTTGATAAAAGGCTTTTCCATCTGAGTTGCCACAGTTCTGCTGAGACAGGGAAACAAATATTGTTTTTAACTTGAAAAAATTCCATGGATACTCCCTCTACCAATATTTAACATTTCTCTAGCACTTTGGAGTTTATTGAGCACTTTTAATTCTCATCAACAACTCACTGAATTGGTGTTATTTTCATTCTCGTTTTTTCGATGAGGAAATGTAGCCACTTAGTGACTGGAAACCAAGGACTCCAGGTGCAGGCTCCAGGTTTCTGGTGAAGCCCCTACTGGCTGGCATGTCTACCATCACGATGGACGTGGGCGGTCAGTTCAAGGCAACGTCCCTTCCTGAGGGACAGGGCGTTTCTCCTGACGATCAGTGTTACCCACAGAGGGAAGTCCCACTCTGCAGTCAGCACCTCGGGGCTCCCGGGCAGAGCCTGCGCCTGCAGCTGCGGCGAGGTGCTGGGCCACGCAGGTGGGAATGCCCCCCGACACCCTGGCCAGAAGCATCTTCCAGGCCACGAGCACAGGGGCCTCGGCTCAGCTCCAAACTGGAGGCGGACCCAGAAAGACCAGGCCTTGCTGCCCCACCTTCGTCAGTGGTTCCAGAACCGTCTGCATAGATGGGCTCCCTGGGGCCTTGGCGCGGGCACGGGGGTGGCCGGAGCCCAACGGTGCCAGGCGCAGGGGTGGGGGACAGCCATGAAGTGTCTCCCGTGGAAGTGTTTCCCTTTTTCAAGTAAATGAGGTTGCTAGGGCTTAATTAAAATAAAAAATTAATTTTAGAGTATTGGATTTTAGCATGATGCATGTTCGTAATCAGTGGTTTCAAAAATCACTGCCAGAGGTGAGAAGGCAGTGGTATGATATGTTCAAGATCCTGAAAGAGAAAGACTTCCAGCCAAGAATTCTGTACCCAGCCAAATTGTCCTTCAAAACTGAAGGAGAGATTAAAGTGTTCACAGAAAAAGAAGTCCTGAAAGAATTTGTCAACAAGAGACCAACCCTACAAGAAACATTAGAAGGAGTTCTGTCAGCTGAAAAGAAAAGACAGGAGAGGGAAGTTTGGAGGAGGGCACAGAATTGAACAGTACCGTTAAGGGTAATTTAAAGAATATAAAGAGAAAGAGGGAAAGGAATATACAGATCTGAGAAATAAATTTAAAAAGATATGATGATGGAATCAAGAAATGCCTTTTCAGTAATAACGCTGAATGTTAACAGACTAAACTTACCAATTAAAAGATACAGATTGGCAGAATGGATTAAGAAACACCATCCAGCTATATGCTGCTACAAGAGACTCATCTTAGACACAAGGATACAAATAGATTGAAAGTGAAAGGATGAAAAAAGATTTTCCACGCAAGTTGTAACCAAAAGAAAGCTGGAGTAGCTATACTAATATCAGACAAAATAACACTCTAAGTGTAAAGACATCATAAGAGACAAGGTTGCTACAAAAAAGAAGAATGTCGTGAGGCATGCAACGATGTGAATTAACATGTGGGACATTTGGTGAGACAAAATAAGTTAGGAACAAAAGAACAATGGTATGGTCACCCTTAGAAAATGCTTATAAGAAAATGGGCCTAGACTGTAAGCTTTTAGAGAAGACACATTAGTCCAGAGTGGTGATTATTTCTGGATTTTGAGGCTGTTTTATATACACAACCTGATATTTAGAGATAAGAATGAAGCTGAGCAGGATGGGGTTAAAGTAATTGAGAACATAGGGGTAAGGAAGACAGTGTCTGTATTTTAGAACCCATAATACTCTTTGAGACCAATGGAAGAAAGGTTTATTTGATCTGGAACTGACATTTTCTGTGGTGCATAATCAAATTCAACCATCTGTATAGCTCATTTGAACAACTGAAGCACAGGACGCACAGAATGAGAAAGAGGTCCTTTAATCCTGTATAGATTATTGTAATGCCTGGATACATCCTAGAGTATATTAAGCAGATAATCAAAAAGTTTTGGCAAAGTCCCCTGAGGGAGGGGAGAAAGACTATGGAACCATTAAATTAAACCTCACCCTCAGGGAATCCCCTGATATTGTGTCAAACTTCAGGGACACCCAAGTCAACAGGCCATGCCCTCGATCACGAGGCTTACTCTTGTGAAGCTTATGTAGGTGGTGGAGAAGCTTAGACTACCTATAGGCATGCCTAAGAGTTACTTCTGGAGGACCCCTGTTGTTGCTCAGATGCGCCCTCAGTCTCTAAGCCCAACTCTGCAAGTGAAATCATTGCCCTCCCGTCTACATGGGACACGACATCCAGGGGTGAAAGTCTCCCTGGCAATGTGAGAGATGACTCCCAGGGATGAATCCAGACCTGGCACCGTGGGATCAATAATTCCATCCTGACCAAAAGAGGGAAAAGAAGTGTAATTAATAAAATATCAGTGGCAGAGAGAGTTCAAGCAGAGTCGAGAGGCTACTCTGGAGGTTGCTCTTACGCAAACTTCAGTTAGACCTTGCTACCCATCATAACCTGCCAAACCACAACCAGGACCATTCCATCCAATCCTAAAGAACACCTAGGACAATTTATAAGATTCCACAAGGGTTCCAGGTAGTAGAATAACTTTCCAGAAACCTACAAATTCCAGATGGGTTCCTGGTCCAGATAAGTCCTGAAACCTAGAGGCCCAGTTTCTCCAGAATGTCGGGTAGGTTCATCTCCCTACCCCATATTAGTGACAGACTGTTCCAATATAAAAAATTTAGAATTGCCACAACCCAAACAACCCCAAAGAGAGGTATGGGAAGATCAAAGATGATGGTGGAATTATACCTAGAAGATAGGATTTAACAAATGAATATGATGCTGTATCATTAAATTGATATCTCTTCTAGTTTCCAGTATTTTAGAGCAGCTAGAAATGAAAACCTAAAATTGTGAAATTGTAACCCATGTCTACTCTGAAATCTGTTCTACATCTAATTGTGGTGCTGTGCTTTGAAATATATAGCTTTTTTGTATATATGTTATTGTTTGCAAAAAAAGAAGGAAAAAAGTCTATTGTGATGATAAAAAAGTATTTAAGCCCTCTAGCCTCCCATATTCTGGAGCAACTAGAAGGAAAAAACTGAAAGGATTGTATGGTAGCCCATGACAAACTCTGGGATCTGTCCTGTAACCACTTTTTGAAGAGTGCTTTGAAAAATATTGCTTTTTTGTTTCTTTGCTTTGTATCTATGCTATACTATACAATAAAAAAAGTAAAAAAAAAAAAAAAAAAAAAAAGACAGTTAGAATGGGCATAGCCCAAATACCCCTACAGAGTGTGAGAAAAGTCAGAGGTGATGGTGGAGTTATACAGAGAAAGTTGTGTTTAACAAATGAGTGCTGAATCATTTTACTGATAGTTCTTTTAGCCTCCAGTACCTTTGAGCAGCTAGAAGTAAAAACCTAATATTGAGGAATTGTAACTCATACCAAACTGTGAAATCTATTCTAGAACTATTGGTTGTGAAGTACTTTGAAATGTATTGCTTTTAAGTATATATGTTATTTAAAAAGAAGGTGAGTAACCGAGAAGCTAGGATTGAACAAATGAGCATGATGCTGAGTCAATCTATTGACAGTTCTGTAAGTCTTCAATAAAGTGTTAGCCCCAAAACTTTTCCTTCTTGCTATGTGTTTACTACACATAACTGTATTTATTCTCGTGTGGGAATTTTGGCCTGGACAAACTCATTTTTGTGTTCTTATTCCAGGATGGCACATAGGTTTGTGCAATCTTACAAACAAATTCTGATCGATTACTTGTGAGTATCTTGCATGTTGTGCTAAAAAAACTCTGAAACTCTCTTCTAGCACTGCTGGAAAGAGAACCATATCGATAAGCAATATCTGCAAAGCATGTTTGCTGCTGATAATCCTACAATGCACGGGACAACCCACAACAGAATTATCTGGCCCAAAGTGTCAACAGTGCCAAGGCTGGGAAACCCGGAGCAAAGCAGTATGTTTGGGCTTTGAGGTTAGAAAATTTGGTTCCTAGCACAGCAGAAGCACGCGCAATGGGGCACGCAGACAGAGGTGATTGGTTTCCCTGGAGAGCGGGGCGCGTACATCTGTGGTCCTGGCTTTCTGTGCCAGGAGCTGGGTTTTGTCCAGGGATTGGGTTAGGAACAGGCCATTCTGGTCAGTAACCACACTACATTAACTGGAGGATAACGCGCGCCTTTACGATATTTAGTCGCCATGTCCAGGAGCATGGATTTCTCTTTTATTTTGGAATTCCATTACAGCCTTCAAAGTAAAGTTTTGAAATTTCCTTCTTAAGGTGATTGTCTATGTTCAAGTTTGCTAGCTGCTGGAATGCAATATACCAGAATCAGAATGGCTTTTAAAAAGGGGAATTTAATAAGTTGCTAGTTTACAGTTCTAAGGCTGAGAAAATGTCCAATTGAAACAAGTCTATAGAAATGTCCAATCTAAGGCATCCAGGGAGAGAGCCCTTGGTTCAAGGAGGCCGATGATATTTAGGGTTTCTCTTTCATCTGGAAAGGTACATGGCAAACATAGTCAGTTTCTCTCTCGACTGGAAGGGCATGTGGTGAGCAAGGCGTCATCTGCTACTTTCTCTCTTGGCTTTTGGTTTCATGAATCTCCCCGGGAGGTGTTTTCCTTCTTCATCTCCAAAGATCACTGGCTTGTGGGCTCTCTGCTCTCGTGACTATGTCTTCTTCTCTGCTGTCTCTGAATCTCCCATTTTCCAAAATGTTTCCTCTTTTATAGGACTCCAATAAACCAATCAAGACCCACCCAAATGGGTGGAGACATGTCGTCACCTAATCCAGCTTAACAACCACTCTTGATTAAATCACATCTCCAGGGAGATGATCTGATTACAGTTTCAAACATACAGTATTGAATAGGGATTATTCTACCTTTATGAAATGGGATTTAGATTAAAACATGGCTTTTCTAGGGGACATACATCCTTTAAAACCAGCAAAGTCTACTTTTGTTTTATTTATTCCTAAATATCTTATTTTTCATGGCTGCTGTAAATGTTATCTCATTGCTTTCTTTTGGTCATTATTTGCCCAGTGTTTTTTTAAAAATTTATTCTGAAAATTGTCAAATATATAGGAAAATAGAAATCACAGTTCAAAAACAATGGTAACTCCCCCAAAAGTCACATTCTCCAAATGCTTGTTTGAATATGTAGAAATACAATTATTTTTATATCTTGACCTTTTATATAATTACCTGGAGAAGCCCTTCTATTAACTCTAAAAATTAGGATGCAGTTTTTGCTTTGTAGGAAATCATATAATTGACATCAAATACAGTTTTATCTGTCTTTACAATTCTTGTAACTTTTGTTTCTTTTTCTTGTAGCCCTTGGTATTCCATTGAAAGTATTTATCTATATATCTATGATTTATTTATATTTGATTGAGTAGTAGATGTGTAGCAAGGGGTTTCAGGACTTCCCCTCTGCCAGATGCCCTGCAGTCAGTTTTTACTGCTCAATTCTATTTGCCGCTCCAGATGCCTCCATCGTCTTCTCCAGACCATCTCCTTCCTCCTATTTTCCTGAAGAAACAAGGGACTCCTTAAGGGGAAAAGAGGGGGGGCCAGTGCCAAGTGATGAGATTAGATGCCCAAAGTCATCAGAGGTCGTCCTGGTGATGCCAGGAGAGATTGTCAACTTCCCTGCACCCCAGTGTCCTCCTGTCGGAGAGACAGCACTGCCCTAGGAGAACATCCAGCCTCCCCCCTGGTGGACGCAACTTCCTTCCCAAGGCTGGCACCGGGGGCTGTCCATTCTCGGTTTATGGTTCAGCCTACTGTTTGCCCTTCTGAGTATTTAAAATACAGAAATTCATCTTCACTTAGGAAGGTAGAACTCTTGTGTAGTTACTTCATTCTGGTGGCTGCTGGGCTGTGGAGCTGTCAGTGAGTTTGGGATATTTTTGAGAAAGTCTGTGGAACCGTCAGGTTTGAACCCACAGAGGAGCCAGCAAGGCACACTGGAAGCAGAAGGTTTCGTTATTTTAGCTCTCTCTCTTGCTTCCTCCCCATTCACTCTCCTCCCCTTCCTTTCCCTTTGCCTACTCCTTCCTTGTTTTCTTCTTTCCAAAAATATTTATTAAGCATATCCAGTGCGGTGGGTTACAGTGGTGAGCAAAGCAGATATGGCGCTGGCCCTTGCAATGTAGTGCAAGAGACAGATATGACACATGTGGACACACGTGAACGTGGGTCACGACACTTGGGCACAAGAATGTCATGTCACTTTTTTTTTTAAATCACATTGATTTTGGCTTGGCCAGATAATTATTTGGGCCAAGGGTTAATACAAAAGTAATTTTGGGGTAGCTTGTCTTTCTTCTTTGGTGCTTGCAAAAACCAGGGGGTTATGAAATCCAGAGACAGGAGATCCAGGAAACTTGGGTGAAGGCTTCTGGTCCTCAGGCCAATGACCACACGGGACCTAGTCCCAGACTGCACTGTCCATTTGCAGCTGGGAGACCCCGCTGCTCGTAAGACCTTCCCTCTCAGAGCCCAATGTTGTGCTGGACTTATAGCGATTTGTGTGAAAATGCTGCATTAAGTATTGTAGTACAACGCAGGTATGAGCAAATTTCTCTAAATCAATGCTTTGAAGGTGGTTAAGTAACGATAGGGATGCTAGAAATGCATATTTATTGATTGGCAATATTGGTGTTATTTAGGACAGCTCATTGGTCAGGAGTGCTGTGAGAAGGACCATAGCCCTGGCAAGACCCCAGTGGTCCCGGCCAGTGGCTCTGCCTTCACTCTGCAGTGGACCCTGCTGCAGCCTCTGATACTCTGAGGCTCTGAAGAATCACCAAACAATTCCTGCCCATCACCATCTCGCCAAGCAGGTTCAGATTTGCCTCCCACATGCTTGGCCAGTGGTTTCTTTCTTAAGACCCAAGGAGTCAGGGATCTTGGTGCTTAGTTCCTGGCACCTTGTCAGCTCCCCTTTGGTGCCTTGCCACATTGGGTGAGACCACCTCCCGCCCTCCGGCCCCTTAGCCCTTCAACCCACCTCCCTCAGATGGTCAAGTCCATGTCTTTAGACGTGGAGAGTTTAAACCAAGATGGTTCTCTGAACTCCACCTGGCGAAAGGCAAGCCATTACCACCTTGATCGTGTGTAATACCTCTCAGACTGTCTTCACGAGCCTCTGCTGAGAAAAGGCAGCCGTGTGAGATTTCTCCGCCAAGATATTCTGCCACACAAATCACTATCCAAATAAGGATTTTACTTATTACTTGTGATTTCTCTAAATTGTCCAGGCAAGTTGAGTTAGCTATTTTTTAGGATCTGATGAAATGTATGTGCTAGTTAGGACTTTCCTGAAAGATACAGGGGGAATGGTAAATGAGGCTCGACATGGGAATTTTATTTGTTTAGGCACATGCACCCTGGAGCATAGAGGGAAAGCATATTTCAAAGAAATCACGATGTCCTTGTGATGGTAATGATTGCTCAACAGAGGACAGTATGGAAAGCTGACTCTTACATGTCTTTGCATTATTTTCTAAGCAATTGGTCCAGTTTGGTCCTGGAGGGATATTTTGCTTTCTGAACCCACACTCACTCACATATGCATAACAAGACATAAAATCTTTTTAAAGAAATGAAAGCATGCTCCTTTAGGTTTTGTACTCCAACATGCCTTTAGTACATAGAGATACTTATTTTTGTTTTGGCTATAGAAACAGAAAGAATCTAGTGCTTTGATGAAAATACAAGATTTCTGCTCTGCCTGGAGCACATGTGTCTTCCCTGAGGATGTTTACTTAATTGGCACGATGAAAACATTAGATCAGAAAAAGAAACGATTTTTGCTTCCATTTTATGTTCTTCAAAATGGTGACTGGTGTGAATTCAGCACTCATGCAACCAAATAAATTGAACCAAATATATAATAAATAGGACCGAGCTTCTTATTAGATATAAAACATTATTATACACTTCCCGATTTGCAACATTTACGTTTTCATTATGAGTAGGATGCTTAAAATTCTATTGAGGATTTCATTTCACCCCTTTTGTACAATACATGGTTACTGAGTAATAATAATCAAACAATTTCATAAATCTCTATTTACTGGTCTATGTGTCTCCTAAATTTACATTTGCAAACTAAGATTGCATTATGTTCCTAGAACACAACCTGAGATACAAATTTACCGTTGTATGCCCAGGCAGCTTCATTAAAGTCTCTTTTATGGAGGAATGTTAGAGGAGGAAAAATAGCCACTGATAAAGACATATTTGAAATTCATCTGAATACATTCTTTTGTAGCAATAACAGAATTCAAAGCTATAAAAAAGGTTACATTTCCACATTTTTCCATTTCAAGAAACTTCCTTATGCACTTTGGAATACTATATATACTTTATTAACTCTAAAACCCTTCCCAAAAATGCCTTTAAAGGAAAGAAATAAAGAATAGAACACAGGTATTCATTCCAATACCCTTTTGGGGAGATCACATTAATGTTTAATTTCAACACATTTGCATTTTACAATGTCATGTCTGGCCATAACCTGGAGATAAACAGTTCCTGAACTTCGACCTCTGATGAGCTGAGTGGTCAAGAGGTTAGTGGAATCTGGAAAACAGATTTTCTTTTAAAAGTTTCTCATCCTGCAGTAAAAATGGGCATTACAAGGAATTGCCATGATTATGCTTCTAGAACCTCACAGCATAAAAGATGTGCTTTCATCAGTGGACGGAGGCCTCATCAATAGTAGTTCTGAAAAGACTTTAGTAGTATATAAGCATTTTATTTATTGTAATCTGTATTTAAAAAAAAACTGTGTTTGCACTGGTGTGTTTTCTCAGGACAAGGCTAAAGGAGGTGGCAATGATAGGTCAGTTGACAAAAAGGAAAACATATTAGTAAAATAACAAGACAGTGATACTCAGATAAGGAAAGTTTTCTCTACCTTCTTCTGTAAAGTGTTTGAACATCTTCCAAAGGCCTTCAGAGCTGTTCATTACCAAACTTTCTTCCCGTTTCACTTCTGCTGGCACTCCACTCTCCCTTGCCCAGCTTCAGCACTGCTCAACCACCCCACAGCCCTCTCAGACTTGCGTGACAACATGCTGTGACAAAGGCTTCCTAGTGTGAGAAGTAACTCAGAATCCTCAGATAACTTTCAGTGCAGCACCGACCAAGTATGTCCTAGAATGGGCTGCATCAGAACCATCTAGGCTTCTCATTAAAAATGTAGTTTCCATCCCAGTTGTGGCCCACAAAGATGCATTTTTAATAAGCACTCTAGGTGATTGTGATCCTGAGAGAAGTTTGAAAAGTGATGCATTATTGATGGAAATAACTGGAGTCTCAACTGCTTATTTCAGAGTAAACAAAGGGATCCAGGAAACTTCAGCGTGGGTAACTTCTCTCTCAATGGAATATTCTCATCACCTAACGAAACTAGCATCTGGGAAAAATAAATGATCTTCCCAGAATTTTGAGGTCAAAAGCCCTTTTGCATCTTGTTCTCTGCTACTTGCTATGGCTTCACCCTAGCCCTTCACGAGTGCCAGCTTTCCATGGAGGCTGCAGATGGACAAGCCAGAGCTCAGAGATTGGCAACCCTCCAGTAGGAAAACATCCCTGAGACTGACATAGAGACATTTCAAATATGTCTTTCTCAGTGGTTCTTTCTCCTCCTCTAACACTCCTCTGAATCCTTGATTAAGAGAATGTGCTGCAGACATAGGGTTCCCTGGATTCCACCCTCATAACTGCTCCTCCCAAATGAAAAAGGTTTCAATTTCATAAAGTAACTGGGCATCTGAAAATCCAGGTGGAGTATATTCTCCCTGCTTTATACAGGACTTGTTCCATTGATGCTGCTTTGGTTAACCAAAGTAACCCTACGTGTGGGGTGCAGTCGGGGGTCATCTGGGGTGCGAATGGGCCTCATGGCAAATGCTTCTGTCCACCATGATTCAAAACATAACCACTGCCTCTACTGCCGCAAGAAGCAATGCTAAAGCAAATCTTTGGAAACAGAGTTTAAGAACTAGAAATTCATGAGCAGATCTCTAGTGGGAAGTTTGTTAAAAAGTAAGATCGATCAACAAATGGTGCTGGGACAAGAGAAATCCATATGGAAAAGAATGAAGTTGGACCCCTACTTCATACCATATGCAAAAATTAATTCAAACCAGATCAAAGAGCTAAAATTATAAAACTCAGAAGAAAATATAGACATAAATATTTTTTACTTTGGATTAGACAATGGCTTTTATATATGACACCAAAAGTCCAAGTAACAAAAATAAAAATATGTATAAATAATTGACCTTCATGAAAGTTAAAATTTTTTGCTTCAAATGACACATCCATTGAGAAAGTGAAAAGAAAACCACAGAATGGGAGAATATATTTATAAATCATGAATCTGATAAGGGACTTGGATCTAGAATACATAAAGAACTCTTAGAACTCAATGAGCAAAAGACAAGTAACCCAATTTAAAAATGAGCAAACAAACTGAATAGAGATTTTTCCAAAGAACATATGAAAATGGTGAATGAGCATGTGAAAAGATGTTTAACATCATGAGCCATCAGTGGCATGCAAATCAAAATCACAATGAGATACCACTTTACACACACTAGGATGGATATAATAAAAAAGATAGATGGTAACAAGTATTGGTGAGGATGTGGAGAAATTGAAACCCTCGTTTATTGCTGGTGGGAATGTAAAATGGTACAGCTGCTTTGGAAAACAGTCTAGCAGTTTTTGAAAATGTTAAACATAGGGTTACCATATGACTCAGTAATTCCACTTCAAGGAATATGTCAAAGAGAAATGAACTTATATGTTCTCAGAAAAACATGTTCATGAATTTTCATATTGTTTATAATAGCCAAAAAGTAGAAACAATCCAAATATCCATCAACTGATAAATAGATACATAAAATTCAATATATCCACACAATGGAATATTATGTGGCAATAAATGGACCCTGAAAACATTACAGTAGGTGAAAGAAGCCAGTCACGAAAGATCACCTATGGTATGATTCCATTTACATGGAAACGTCCAGGGTACACAAATGCTTAGAGACAGGAAGGAGGTCAATGGTTGCCAAGGGATTGAAAGAGCATTGGGGGAATTGGATAGTGATGGCTAAAGGGTATAGGAAGCAGGGATTCCTTTTGGGGTATGAAAATGTTCTAACATTGATTGTGATGGTTGCACAAATCTTTGAATCCACTAAAAATCATTGAATTGCACAATTTAAGTGAGCAAATTGTATGGTATGTGAATTATATCTCAATGAAGTTGTTATTTTAAAATTGCACGGTCACAGAGAGTTCCTTAAATCGTGGTAGCTCTTAAAAAGTCATTATGTGAAGGGGATCCAAGATGGCGGCTCAGTGAGGAGTGGGATTTAGTTTGTCCTCCAGAGCAGCTTGTAAATAACCAGGAACAGGACAGAACAATTGCTGGGGCCATGTCAGTGACCCGACACACAGCGTACCCCAGTCTGGACCAGCTGGACCTGCTGCAAGCCCCCCCAGAACCATGAGTTCCCCAAGCTGCGGAGGCCAGCGCCCCTCCCCCACAGGCTGCTTCCCAGAGAGGACAGGAAAGGGACTTTACTAACAGCAGGGGCTGAGCTCAACCAAACTCCAATTGTGGAATTAATTCACAAATTCTGACTACTAAAGATAGACCCCCAGCTCAGCTGAACCTCGAGTAAAAGCTGAGGTTGCTGGGTTTTGCCCTGGTACAGAGAGGGCAGGGCTGATGGAAAAAGAAAAAAAAAAAAAACACAGCTTTTTTTTGCATTGGACGGCACAAAATACCTGAAAAGGTCTGGGCCCTGAAGGAAAGGAGAGGCACATAGAACCTGGAGATACACAGAGCAAAGTACCAACTTAAACTCTTGATTGGCAAACCCGAGGAACAGGGCTCCTGCTCTGAACTGGATTTTTTTCTTTCATTTTGGTGGCTGTGTTTCTATGGCTTGACTGTTCTTTGGATACAGCTGCAAGGCTTCTCAGGCTCCAACTGCCTCAGGCAAGGGCAGAATTAAGCTTATCTGAGAGTTTGTCTGGAGCCTGTGCCTTCCCCAGGGGAGGGGTGTGGCCCAGCTCAGGTGGAATCCCTCCTTCAGGAAATTAAGACCCCAGGGTCTGGAAAACTGAAGCAATTAAAGCCAGCCTACAAATTCTCCTCTGTCTCAACACACTCCAGCAGAGAGAGTCTGCTAAAGTTAAAGATACCACATCACCATATGTTGGTGGGACCTGCAGGCAGAAAAGCACAACATACCAGGCACAATAGGAAAAACAGAGTCCAGAGACTTCATAGGAAAGTCTTTCAACCTGCTGGGTCTCACCCTCAGGGAAAACTGATGCAGGTGACTCTTTCCTCTTGAGAGGAGACCAGTTTGGTCTGGGAAAATCCGACTGGGGTCTATAATATCTAAGTAGACCCTCCTAAGGGGGAAAAAAGGCACCATACAGGCAGGGCAAGAAACAAGAAAACAAGAACTGAAAAATTCTGATCTGTTAAACAAAACCTAAGCTAGAGGTCCAGATAAAGCTGAACTGAATGTCAAAGAACAGAGAGACAACAAATTCATCCAGCAAGAAAACCCTAGGTAAAAAAAATGAAAACAGTCTCCAGAATAAACTTATTAAGGAAATTAAATGCCTAGATGCCAGCAAAAAAAGACAAATCATACTAGGAAAATTGAAGATATGGCCCAGTCAAAGGAACAAACCAACAATTCAAATGAGATACAGAAGTTGAAACAATTAATTCAGAATGTTCGAACACACATGGAAAACCTCATCAAAGATCAAATCAATGAATTGAGGGAGGATATAAAGAAGGCAAGGAATGAACAAAAAGAAGAAATAGAAAATCTGAAAAAACAAATCACAGAATTTATGGGAATGAAAGGCACAGAAGACATGAAAAAAATAATGGAAACCTACAATGTTAGATTTCAAGAGGCAGAGGATAGGATTAGTGAACTGGAGGATGGAGCATCTGAAATCTGACAAGAAAAAGAAAATACAGGGAAAAGAATGGGAAAATATGAGTAGAGATTCAGGAAATTGAATGACAACATGAAGCACATGAAAATGCGTGTTGTGGGTGTCCCAGAAGGAGAAGAGGAGGGGAAAGGAGGAGAAAAATTAATGAAAGAAATTACCACTGAAAATTTCCCAACTCTTATGAAAGACTTAAAATTACAGATCCAAGAAGTGCAGCATACCCCAAAGAGCATAGATCCAAATAGACATACTCCAAGACATTTACTAATCAGAATGTCAGAGGTCAAAGAGAAAGAGAGACTCTTGAAAGCAGCAAGAGAAAAACAATCCATCACGTACAAGGGAAGCCCGATAAGACTATGCATAGCTTTCTCAGCAGAAACCATGGAGGTGAGAAGACAGTGGCATGATATATTTAAGATACTAGAAGAGACAAACTGCCAACCAAGAATTCTATAGCCAGCAAAATTGTCCTTCAAAAATGAGGGGGAAATTAAAACATTTTCAGACAAAAAAACATGGAGAATATGTGATCAAGAGACCAGCTCTGCAAGAAATACTAAAGGGGGCACTAAAGACAAATAGGAAAAGGCAGGAGAGAGAAGTTGGAGAAGAGTGTAGAAATGAAGACTATCAGTAAAGGTAAAAAGAAGAAAAATGAGATGTGACATATAAAATCCAAAAGTCAAAATGGTAGAAGAAAGTACTGCCATTGTAGTAATAACACAAATGTTAATGAATTAAACTCCCCAATCAAAACACATACACTGGCAGAATGGATTAAAAAACAGGACCAATCTATGTGCTGTCTAGAGGAGATACATTTTAGACCCAAGGATAAACATAGGTTCAAAGTGAAAGGTTGGGAAAAGATATTTCATGCAAACAACAATCAGAAAAGAGCAGGAGTAGCTATACTAATATTCAACAAAGTAGACTTCAAATGTAAAACAGTTAAAAGAGACAAAGAAGGACACTATGTATTAATAAAAGGAACAATTCAACAAGAAAACATAACAATCATAAATATTTATGCACCGAGCCAGAATGCTCCAAAATACATGAGGCAAACACTTAAAACACTGAAAAGTGAAATAGAACATATACCATAATGGTTGGAGACTTCAATTCCCTGCTCTCATCAATGGACAAAGAACATCTAGACAGAGGACAATAAAGAAAGAAAGAATTTGAAAAATACAATACATGAACTAGACTTAACAGACATTTATAGAACATTATATCCCACAACAGCAGGATACACCTTTTTCTCAAGTGTTCATGGATCATTCTCAAGGATAGACCATATGCTGGGTCACAAAGCAAGTCTCAATAAATTTAAAAAGATTGAAATCATGCAAAACACTTTCTCAGATCATAAAGGAATGAAGTTGGAAATCAATAATAGGCAGAGGGCCAGTAAATTCACAAATATATAGAAGCGCAACAATAGACTCTTAAACAACCAGTAGATCAAGGAAGAAATTACAAGAGAAATCAGTAAATACCTTGAGACAAATGAAAATGAAAACACAACATATCAAAATTTATGGGATGCAACAAAGGCAGTGCAAAGAGGGAAATTTATTGCCCTAAATGCCTATTTCAAAAAGAAGAAAGGGCAAAAATCAAGGAATTAACAGTCCATTTGGAAGAACTAGAGAAAGAACAGAAAACTGACCCCAAAACAAGCAAAAGGAAAGAAAAAAATGAAGATTAGAGCAGAAATAAATGAAATTGAGAGCATGAAAACAATTCAGAAAGTCAACAAAACCAGAAGTTGGTTCTATGAGAAAATCGATAAGATTGACAGACCATTAGCAAGATTGACAAAAAACAGGAGAGAGAGGATGAAAATAAATAAAATCAGAAATGGAAAAGGGGCCATAACTACCTTCCCTGCAGAGGTAAAGGAATTAATGAGAGGATACTCTGAACAACTTTATGCTAATAAACTAGACAATGTAGATGAAATGAGCAACTTCCTAGAAAGGTATGAACTACCAACATTGACTTGAGAGGAAATAGATGACCTCAAAAAACCAATCACAAGTAAAGAAATTGAAATAATCATTAAGAAACTCCCCAAAAAGGAAAGTCCAGGACCATGGTTTCACATGTGAATTCTACCAAACATTCAAGAATTAGTACCAATCCTGCTCAAATTCTTCAAAAAAATTGAAGAGGAAGGAAGGCTACCTAACTCATTCTATGAAGCCAACATCACCCTCATACCAAATCCAGATAAAGACACTACAAGAAAAGAAAATTACAGACCAATATCTTTACTGAATATAGATGCAAAAATCCTCAATAAAATTCCTGAAAATCAAATCCAGCAGCACATTAAAAAAATTATACACCATGACCAAGCAGGATTGATCCCAGGTATGCCAGGATGGTTCAACATAAGAAAATCAATTAATGTAATACACCATATCAACAAATCAAAGCAGAAAAACCACATGATCATCTCGATTGATGCAGAAAAGGCATTTGACAAAATTCAACATCCTTTCTTGTTGAAAACACTTCCAAGGATAGGAATAGAAGGGAACTTCCTCAACATGATAAAGGGAATATATGAAAAACCCACAGCTAACATCATCCTCAATGGAGAAAAACTGAAAACTTTCCCCCTAAGATCAGGAACAAGACAAGGATGTCCACTATCACCACTGTTGTTCAACATGGTGTTGGAAGTTCTAGCCAGAGCAATTAGACAAGAAAAAGAAATACAAGTCATCAAAATTGGAAAGGAAGAAGTAAAACTTTCACTGTTCACAGGTGCTATGATACTAGATGTCTAAACCCCACCCCCCCCAAATCCACAGCAAAACTACTGGCGCTAATAAATGAGTACAGCAAAGTGGCAGGTTATAAGGTCAACACTCAAAAATCTGTAGTGTTTCTATGCACTAGCAATGAGCAATGTGAGAGGGAAATAAAAAAAAAACATTCGATTTACAATTGCAACCAAAGAATAAAATATTTAGGAATAAATTTAACTAAGGATACTGTCATGGTCAGGTTCATGTGTCAACTTAGCCAAGTAGTGGTTGGGCGAGTGCTGGCTCGTCTGTTGCGATGAGGACATTTCATAGATTAACTCATGATCATATCAGCTGCATCCACAGCTGATTCCATTTGTAATCAGCCAAAGGGGCTTGTCTTCTGCAATGAGTAATGCTTAATCTAATCACTGAAAGCCTTATAAGGAGGATTCAGAAGAGACGGGCTCTTCCTGTTTCGGCTGGTGAGCCTCACTTGTGGAGTTCATCCAAGACCCTCCATCGGAATCATCGGCTTCACAGCCTGACCTGCGGATTTTGGACCCTGCATTCCTGTGGTCACGTGAGATACTTTTATAAATTTTATATATGCAAGTGTTCCTGTTGATTCTGTTTCTCTAGAGAACCCTAACTAATACATCTTGGTACCAGGAGCGGTTCTTAAGAAACAGAATCTTAAAAATAGGTTTTTATGAATGGTTTTCTACTCTGATTGGACCCAAAGACACTAAGGACTCTGATCCCATAATCAGAATGACACTCCCAATCCATGGAGTGAGTTGTCAAAAGAGATAGTCAAAATATCACCATTCGATTCTCCTAATGCTTCGCTTGTACAAAGCCAGGCTCTGGGGGATAATGTTTTTGACACCTTTACAGAGTTTTGTAGAAATAAGAGGTATAGAGATGTTGGTTAGTTGTTTGATACACTGGCTACATTAAGGAGTGAAAGGGATGGGCTTAAGGCTTCAAACGAGAAGCTTAAGCACCGTCTGAAAGATGTAGAGGTTTCTATGAGTATCCTGAAGGAAAATCTTATTTCCTGTAGCCGTAGACTTGAGATCTCTGAAAATCAGACTCAGAATCTTATTGTTAGAGTAGCAACTTTACAACGTAAACTGAAATCTCAGTCTTGCATGGTGTCTGCTGTTAAAGTGAGGGCATTGATTGGAAAGGAGTGGGACCCTGAAAAATGGGATGGTGACATATGGATTGATAATGATGTCGGGGGTGAGGTTGAAACCCTAAGTCATGCTGAGTCTTCTCTAGATAACCCTGTAATAGTTTGCCCTGAGGACATAACCACCCCACCTCCAGCCTGCCTTGAGGAGTTAGCCACCCAACCTCCTCCTGAAGGGATTAGCCCCAGAGTGATTAATCCTGTTTCACCAGATGAAACTGCAAATGAAGGCCCTGAAGCAAATGGCTTGGAAGATATTTCTAATTCTTTTCATGACCCACCTCCACCACCCCTCATTTCTTCCAGACCTATAACTAGATGAAAGTCCCAACAGGCCCCTAAAGGTGAGTGTATTAGTTAGGGTTCTCTAGAGAAACAGAATCAACAGGGAACACTTGCAAATATAAAATTTGCAATATATATATATATCGCCTTACATCATACTTAATTTCCAAATGAAAACAAATAAGCACACATTTTTTCTTTTACTTGACAATACTCAACTGTCCTGCATATAACTGGAAACACATTAAATCTCTCCAGAATAGCGTGCAAATCCTTGGGCAACATTCATTCTTAAACTTGATATCTTACAACTTAAATAGTATAGCACAAACAAAACAGCATTACAGTCCTCGTTTCTGTAACTGATCATGTGGTCGAAGTTCATATTTATCACTACCTTCTTCCACTACCCATTCCATGTTCCCTTTCCCCTCAGCAAGCACTTCAGCTGGCCGTGGTTTTTTGCCTGGTGGGGTGACCCAAACCTTCATTCCTGAAGTCTCAGAGCCATTAGTGGTCCTGCCTGGATTGTGTTGTTGCAGTTTTCCATTGATTTTTTTTTTAAATTTTTTTTATTAATCAAAAAAAAGAAAAGAAATTAACACAACATTTAGAAATCATTCCATTCTACACATGCACTCAGTAATTCTTAGTATCATCACATAGATGTATGATCATTTCTTAGTACATTTTCATCGATTTAGGAAAAGAACTAGCAAAACAGCAGAAAAAGATATAGAATGTTAATATAGAGAAGAGAATTAAAATAATAATACTAATAAAATATATATATATATAAAAAGGAAAAAGAAAAAAACAAAAACAAAAGATACAAACACACAAACAAACAACAAACAAACAACAAACAAAAAACAAACAAACAAAAACAAACAAACAAAAAACCATATTTCAGGTGCAGCTTCATTCAGTGTTCCAACCTAGTTACATTACACTTAGGTATTATTGTGCTGTCCATTTTTGAGTTTTTGTATCTAGTCCTGTTGCACAGTCTGTATCCCTTCAGCTCCAATTACCCATTATCTTACCCTGTTTCTAACTCCTGCTGGTCTCTGTTACCAATGATATATTCCAAGCTGATTCTCAAATGTTGGTTCACATCAGTGGGACCATACAGTATTTGTCCTTTAGTTTTGGGCTAGACTCACTCAGCATAATGTTCTCTAGGTCCATTCATGTTATTACATGCTTCATAAGTTTAGTCTGTCTTAAAGCTGCATAATATTCCATTGTAGGTATACGCCACAGTTTGTTTAGCCACTCGTCTATTGATGGACATTTAGGCTGTTTCCATCTCTTTGCAATTGTAGATAATGCTGCTATAAACACTGGTGTGCAAATGTCCGTCTGTGTCTTTGCCCTTAAGTCCTTTGAGTAGATACCTAGCAGTGGTATTGCTGGGTCGTAATCCATTCTGCCATTCTATGTCTTTTGATTGCGAAATTCAGTCCGTTAACTTTTAGTGTTATTACTGTTTGGATAATATTTTCCTCTACCATTTTGGCTTTTGTATTATATATATCATATCTGATTTTCCTTCTTTCTACACTTTACTCCATACCTCTCTCTTCTGTCTTTTCGTACCTGACTCTAGTGCTCCCTTTAGTATTTCTTGCAGAGCTGGTCTCTTGGTCACAAATTCTCTCAGTGATTTTTTGTCTATAAATGTTTTAATTTCTCCTTCATTTTTGAAGGACAATTTTGCTGGATATAGGAGTCTTGGTTGGCAGTTTTTCTCTTTTAGTAATTTAAATATATCATCCCACTGTCTTCTAGCTTCCATGGTTTCTGCTGAGAAATCTACACATAGCCTTATTGGGTTTCCCTTGTATGTGACAGATTGTTTTTCTCTTGCTGCTTTCAAGATCCTCTCTTTCTCTTTGACCTCTGACATTCTAACTAGTAAGTGTCTTGGAGAATGCCTATTTGGGTCTAATCTCTTTGGGGTGTGCTGCACTTCTTGGATCTGTAATTTTAGGTCTTTCATAAGAGTTGGGAAATTTTCAGTGATAATTTCTTCCATTAGTTTTTCTCCTCCTTTTCCCTTCTCTTCTCCTTCTGGGACACCCACAACACGTATATTTGTGCACTTCATATTGTCATTCAGTTCCCTGATTCCCTGCTCAAGTTTTTCCATTCTTTTCCCTATAGTTTCTGTTTCTTTTTGGAATTCAGATGTTCCATCCTCCAGTTCACTAATTGTAGCTTCTGTCTCTTTAGATCTACCATTGTAGGTATCCATCATTTTTTCCATTTTTTCTTCTTTGTCCTTCACTCCCACAAGTTCTGTGATTTGTTTTTTCAGATTTTCTATTTCTTCTTTTTGTTCAGCCCATGTCTTCTTCATGTCCTCCCTCAATTTATTGATTTGGTTTTTGAAGAGTTTTTCCATTTCTGTTCATATATTCAGCATTAGTTGTCTCAGCTCCTGTATCTCATTTGAACTATTGGTTTGTTCCTTTGACTGGGCCATATCTTCAATTTTCCGAGCGTCATCCATTATTTTCTGCTGGTGTCTGGGCATTTGATCAGATTTCCCTGGGTGTGGGACCCAGCTGGTTGAAAGGTTTTTCTGTGGAATCTCTGGGCTCTGTTTTTCTTATCCTGCCCAGTAGGTGGCGCTCGTGGCGGTCGTTTGTCTGCGGGGCAGTCGACCCGGGAAACCATGCATGGAGGCGGGGGTCGCTGGCCGCGGCTTGGGGGAGTGCCGGTCCAAATTGCCCAGCTGGCCCGAGACGCCAAGCGTGACAGGAGGGCCCCGCTATCCAATGTTCCCAGTCAGACCGGGGAGCCACGTGCATGGAGGGGACCCCAGTTGCCAGCCGCCCCGGCCAGGAAAACGTGCGCCCCTCAGGTATCTCACCACAGCGGATTCTCCCTGCCCGTTCAGCCGTTCCAGAATGGGGTACGCTGTCTTTTTGGTCTCTGTCGTGACTCCGGGAGCTGTTTCGTATTGTTTCTGTTTCTTTAGTTGCTTTTCTGGAGGAGGAACTAAGACCCGCGCGTCTTACTAAGCCGTCATCTTCTCCGGATTCCATTGATTTTAATCACAGGGCATGGCAGTACTAATAGACGCCCCAGGGGATCTCCTATATTCCAAGAAAACTCTTCTTTACCTCCATTATGTAGTTGCAGTCCTACTTCCTTCTGATAGTCAGGGTCAATTACCCCAGACAATAATGTAATCCCCTTCTTGGTGTGTTGATCCAGAGGCATAAGTAGCCCAAAGTGGCCAGGTGGCAATCTTAACTTCCAGTTCAGTGGTATCACTGTTGTTTCTCCTGGAGAAAGCACACCCCGTTTTGGAACTAAAACCTGTAGACCAGCAGAACTCAGGGTAGCAGGGACAGGAAGCAAAAATTTTCCTAGTGGATCACTAGGAGTAATATTGAGTGGCACCACACCCATTTCCACCCCTTGGTTCCTGGACCCATGGATCCTGGCTATGGGAGAAACAGCACCATATAGTGGATGCTGATTCAGAGCATACACAGCTTCCTGGAGAACATTACCCCAGCCTTTCAAGTTTTTGCCACCTAGTTGGCACCGTAATTGAGTTTTCAAAAGGCCATTCCACCGTTCTATCAATCCAGCTGCTTCTGGATGATGGGGAACATGGTAAGACCAGAGAATTCCATGAGCATGTGCCCATTCCCGCACTTCATTTGCTGTGAAGTGTGTTCCTTGATCCGAAGCAATGCTATGTGGAATACCATGATGATGGATAAGGCATTCTGTAATCCCACGGATAGTAGTTTTGGCAGAAGCATTGCATGCAGGGAAAGCAAACCCATATCCAGAGTATGTGTCTATTCCAGTTAGAACAAATCGCTGCCCCTTCCATGAAGGGAGTGGTCCAATGTAATCAACCTGCCACCATGTAGCTGGCTGGTCACCTCGGGGAATGGTGCCATATTGGGGGCTGAGTGTGGGTCTCTGCTGCTGGAAGATTGGGCACTCAGCAGTGGCTGTAGCCAGGTCAGCCTTGGTGAGTGGAAGTCCATGTTGCTGAGCCCATGCAAAACCTCCATCCCTACCACCATGACCACTTTGTTCATGAGCCCATTGGGCAATAACAGGAGTTGCTGGGGAAAGAGGCTGACTGGTATCCATAGAACGGGTCATCTTATCCACTTGATTATTAAAATCTTCCTCTGCTGAAGTCACCCTCTGGTGTGCATTCACATGGGACACAAATATCTTCATGTTTTTAGCCCACTCAGAAAGGTCTATCCACATAGCTCTTCCCCAGACCTCTTTGTCACCAATTTTCCAATTATGGTCTTTCCAAGTCCCTGACCATCCAGCCAAACCATTAGCAACAGCCCATGAGTCAGTATACAAACACACCTCTGGCCAGTTTTCCTTCCAAGCAAAATGAACAACCAGGTGCACTGCTCGAAGTTCTGCCCGCTGGAGGATTTCCCCTCACCACTGTCCTTCAAGGACACCCCAGAAAGGGGTTGTAATGCTGCAGCTGTCCACTTTCGGGTGGTACCTGCATATCGTGCTGAACCATCTGTAAACCAGGCCCGAGTTTTCTCTTCCTCAGTCAATTCACTGTAAGGAACTCCCCAAGAGGCCATAGCTCCGGTCTGGGAAAGAGAAGGTAATGTGGCAGCAGGAGTGGAAACCATGGGCATTTGTGCCACTTCTTCATGTAACTTACTTGTGCCTTCAGGACCTGCTCTGGCTCTATCTCGTATATACCATTTCCACTTTACAATAGAGCGCTGCTGTGCACGCCCAACTTTATGGCTTGGTGGGTCAGACAACACCCAACTCATGATAGGCAACTCAGGTCTCATGGTAACTTGGTGGCCCATGGTTAAGCGTTCAGTCTCTACTAAGGCCCAGTAGCAGGCCAAAAGCTGTTTCTCAAAAGGAGAGTAGTTATCTGCAGCAGATGGTAAGGCTTTGCTCCAAAATCCTAAGGGTCTGCGTTGTGATTCTCCTATAGGGGCCTGCCAAAGGCTCCAGACAGCATCTCTATTTGCCACTGACACTTCCAGCACCATTGGATCTGCTGGATCATATGGCCCAAGTGGCAGAGCAGCTTGCACAGCAGCCTGGACCTGTCGCAGAGCCTCCTCTTGTTCAGGTCCCCACTCAAAATTAGCAGCTTTTCTGGTCACTCGATAAATGGGCCGGAGTAGCACACCCAAATGAGGAATATGTTGTCGCCAAAATCCAAAAAGACCAACTAGGTGTTGTGCCTCTTTTTTGGATGTGGGAGGGGCCGGATGCAGCAATTTATCCTTCACCTTAGAAGGGATATCTCGACATGCCCCACACCACTGGACACCTAAAAATTTTACTGAGGTGGAAGGCCCCTGTATTTTTGTTGGGTTTATCTCCCATCCTCTGACACGCAAATGCTTTACCAGTAAATCTAGAGTAGTTGCTACTTCTTGCTCACTAGGTCCAATCAACATGATATCATCAATATAATGGACCAGTGTGATGTCTTGTGGGAGGGAGAAACGATCAAGGTCTCTGCGAACAAGATTATGACCTAGGGCTGGAGAGTTGATATACCCCTGAGGTAGGACAGTGAAAGTATATTGCTGACCTTGCCAGCTGAAAGAAAACTGTTTCTGGTGGTCCTTACTAATAGCTATTGAGAAAAAAGCATTTGCCAGATCAATAGCTGCATACCAGGTACCAGGGGATGTATTGATTTGCTCAAGCAATGATACTACATCTGGAACAGCAGCTGCAATTGGAGCTACCACCTGGTTGAGTTTACAATAATCCACTGTCATTCTCCAAGACCCATCTGTTTTCTGCACAGGCCAAATAGGAGAGTTGAATGGGGATGTGGTGGGAATCACCACCCCTGCATCTTTCAAGTCCTTAAGAGTGGCAGTAATCTCTGCAATCCCTCCAGGAATACGGTATTGCTTTTGATTTACTATTTTACTTGGTAGGGGCAGTTCTAGTGTCTTCCACTTGGCCTTTCCCACCATAATAGCCCTCACTGCATGAGTTAGAGAACCAACGTGGGGATTCTGCCAGTTGCTCAGTATGTCTATGCCAATTATACATTCCGGAACTGGGGAAATAACTACAGGATGGGTCTGGGGGCCCACTGGACCCACTGTGAGACGGACCTGAGCTAAAACTCCATTGATCACCTGGCCTCCATAAGCCCCCACTCTGACTGGTGGTCCAGAGTGACGTTTTGGGTCCCCTGGAATTAATGTCACTTCTGAACCAGTATCTAATAATCCCCGAAATATCTGATTATTTCCTTTTCCCCAATGCACAGTTACCCTGGTAAAAGGCCGTCCGTCTCCTTGGGGAAGACTTAGAGGAAGGTTAACAGTATAAATTTGTGGCAATGTAACAGGTTTCTCCCCCATAGGGACCTGGCCTCCCCTTCATTCAAGGGGCTCAGGGTCTGTAAACTGTTTCAAGTCTGGAAATTGGTTAAGGGGCCGTGACTCTGTGTTTTTGTAATTCAGGTTAGACTTCTGTTCCCTTGACCTAGAACTCTTTTGTTTATACAGCTCCAACAAGAATTTAGTAGACTGCCCTTCTATTGTATTTCTAGGCACCCCATGATTTACTAGCCAATGCCACAAATCTCTGCGTGTCATATAATTTTGATGCCTCCTTTGAGTTTGCTGTCTATTATAATAGCCACATCTACCCTGTCTTTGGTGATTAAGTGCTGCCACCTGGCTTCTGCCAACTCAGGATCCTGTCATCCCCATTGTGTTTAAGGATTCCAGCTCAGTGACAGCAGTTCCTACAGTAATATCTGACCTACATAGAAGTGTAACCACAGAGCTCTTGAGGGATGATGGTGCTAGTCTCACAAATTTATTTCTCACTGTTCTAGTAAAAGGTGCATCCTCTGGACATTCCTGGGGTGTAAGAGCAGGCTTTGCATGATAAATCCACTCTAACATCCCAATCTCTCTAAGCCTCTGGATCCCCTCATCTACATTATACCAGGGCAGTTCTGGCATTTCAACCTCAGGTAATGTTGGCCACCTTTTGATCCATGTTTCAACCAACCACCCAAACAAGCTGATAACACCTTTTCTAACTGCTCTAGCTATAACATTGAATGCAGAATCTCTGCTTAGTGGGCCCATATCAATAAATTCAGCCTGATCCAGCCTTATATTCCTCCCACCATTATCCCACACTCTTAAAATCCATTGCCACACATATTCCCCTGATTTCTGCCTATATAAATTGGAAAACTCACACAGTTCTTTTGGAGTATAACGTACCTCCTCATGTGTGATACTTTGTACCTCACCTTTAGGGGCCTGTTGGGACTTTAGTCTAGTTATAGGTCTAGAAGAAATGAGGGGTGGTGGAGGTAGGTCATTAAAAGAATTAGAAATGTCTTCCAAGCCATTTGCTTCAGGGCTTTCATTTGCAGTTTCATCTGGTGAAACAGGATTAATAACTCTAGGGCTAATCCCTTCAGGAGGAGGTTGGGTGGCCAATTCCTCAAGGCAGACTGGAGGTAGGGCGGCTATGTCCTCAGGGCAGACTATTACAGGGTTATCTAAAGAAGGCTCAGCATGGTCTAGGGTTTCAACCTCACCCCCAACATCATTATCAATCCATATGTCACCATCCCATTTTTCAGGGTCCCACTCCTTTCCAATCAATGCCCTCACTTTAACAGCAGACACCATGCAAGACTGAGATTTCAGTTTACGTTGTAAAGTTGCTACTCTAACAATAAGATTCTGAGTCTGATTTTCAGAGATCTCAAGTCTACGGCTACAGGAAATAAAATTTTCCTTCAGGATACTCATAGAAACCTCTACATCTTTCAGACGGTGCTTAAGCTTCTTGTTTGAAGCCTTAAGCCCATCCCTTTCACCCTTTAATGTAGACAGTGTATCTAACAACAACCAACCAACATCTCTATAACTCTTATTTCTACAAAACTCTGTAAAGGTGTCAAAAACATTATCCCCCAGAGTCTGGCTTCGTACAAGCAAAGCATTAGGAGAATCGAATGATGATATTTTGACTATCTCCTTTGCCAACTCAGTCCATGGATTGGGAGTGTCATTCTGATTACGGGAATCAGAGTCCTTAGTGTCTCTGAGCCCAGTCAGAGTAGAAAACCATTCATAAAAACCCATTTTTAAGATTCTGTTCCTTAAGAACCACTCCTGGTACCAAGATGTATTAGTTAGGGTTCTCTAGAGAAACAGAATCAACAGGGAACACTTGCAAATATAAAATTTATGAAAGTGTCTCACGTGACCGTAGGAATGCAGAGTCCAAAATCCACAGGGCAGGCTGCGAAGTCGATGACTCCAATGGCCTGGATGAACTCCACAGGAGAGGCTCACCAGCCAAAGCAGGAATGGAACCTGTCTCCTCTGAGTCCTCCTTAAAAGGCTTCCCATGATTGGATTTAGCATCACTAATTGCAGAAGACACTCCCCTTTGGCTGATTACAAATGGAATCAGCTGTGGATGTAGCTGATGTGATCATGACCTAATCCTATGAAATGTCCTCATTGCAACAGACAGGCCAGCACTTGCCCAATCAGATGAACAGGTACCACAACTTGGCCAAGTTGACACCTGTCCCTAACCATGACAGTGAGGTACAAAATATCACACATGAGGAGGTATATTATACTCCAAAAGAACTGTGTGAGTTTTCCAATTTATATAGACAGAAATCAGAGGAATATGTGGCAATGGATTTTAAGGGTGTGGGATAATGGTGGGAGGAATATAAGGTTGGATCAGGCTGAATTTGTTGATATGTGCCCACTAAGCAGAGATTCTGCATTCAATGTTATAGCTCGAGGGGTTAGAAAAGGTGTTAACAGCTTGTTTGGATGGTTGGTTGAAACATGGATCAAAAAGTGGCCGACATTACCTGAGGCATATACCCTGGTATAATGTAGATGAGGGAATCCAGAGGCTTAGAGAGATTGAAATGTTAGAGTGGATTTATCACGCAATGCTTGCTCTTACACCCCAGGAATGTAATGCTGTTTTGTTCATGTTATACTATTTAAGTTGTAAGATATCAAGTTTAAGAATGAATATTACCCAAGGATTTGCACCCTATTCTGGAGAGATTTAATGTGTTGCCAGTTACATGCAGGACAGTTGAGTATTCTTAGGTGAAAGAAAAAAATGTGTGTTTTATTGTTTTTTACTTAGAAATTAGGTATGGTTTAAGGTGGTATGTATAGTTGCCAAGTTGACAAGGGGTGGACCGTTATGGTCAGGTTCATGTGTCAACTTGGCCAAGTGGTGGTTGGGCAAGTGCTGGCTTGTCTGTTGTGATGAGGACATTTCAGAGAATTAAATCATGATCATATCAGCTGCATCCACAGCTGATTCCATTTGCAATCAGCCAAAGGGGCTTGTCTTCTGCAATGAGTGATGCTTAATCTAATCACTAAAAGCCTTATAAGGAGGATTCAGAAGAGACGGGCTCTTCCTATTTTGGCTGACGAGCCTCTCCTGTGGAGTTCATCCAAGACCCTCCATCGGAATCATCAGCTTCGCAGCCTGCCCTGTGGATTTTGGACTTTGCCTTCTTGTGGTCACGTGAGACACTTTTATAAATTTTATATATGCAAGTGTTCCTGTTGATTCTGTTTCTCTAGAGAACCCTAACTAATACAGATACAAAAGATCTATACAAAGAAAACTACAAAAAAATTGCTAAAAGAAATCACAGAAGACCTAAATAAATGGAAGGGCATACCGTGTTCATGGATTGGAAGACTAAATGTAGTTAAGATGTCAATTCTACCTAAATTGATTTAAAGGTTCAATGCAATACCAATTAAAATCCCAAAGACTTACTCTTCAGAAATAGAAAAACCAATAACCACATTTATTTGAAAGCTAAATATAGCTTTAAATAGCTAAAAATATTCCGAGAAAGAAAAATGAAGTTGGAGGTCTCACACTACCTGACTTTAAGGCAGATTATGAAGCCACAGTGGTCAAAAGAACATGGTACTGGCATAAAGATAGATATACTGACCAATGAAATTGAATAGAGTTTTCAGATATAGACCCTCTCATCTATGGATAATTGATCTTTGATAAGGCAGTCAAGCCAACACCTGGGACAGAACAGCCTCTTCAATAAATGGTTGCTTGGAGAATTGGATATCCACGTGCAAAAGAATGAAAGAGAATCCATATCTCAAACCCTATACAAAAACTTAACTCAAAATGGATCAAAGACCTAAACTTTAGAGCTGAAACCATAAAACTTTTAGAAGAAAATGTAGGGAAATATTTTATCAATCACTAGATTGGCAGGGGGACTGAGTGACAGATCTGAGCGGCCTCTCCCCA